>NW_008673180.1:61722-73923 GCF_000695815.1 Acanthisitta chloris
CAGTGAATTCAGTATCGTTATTTAAAGCAAGAATCTCTAATAATATCATTAGATGATAAAATACTTTTCATTGATATGTAATTCTGGAACACATTTTTACAGCTGAAAAAGCAAAGGGGAACATGGTATATACAGCATTGAAAAGAGCTAACATTGCTAGTCCTACTGTAGTGGGTTGAGTTTGTCTGGTGCCAGGTACCCACCCAGCCATTGCCATTCCTCCTCCTGAAGAGGATGGGGGTGAGGTAAATAAGCTTATAAAGCACATGGGTTTGATATAAAGATAGGGAGTTCACTTATCAATTACCATCATGGGCAAAGCAGATTTGATCTGGGGAAAACCTAATTTCAATTCTTGCCAATTGACGTAAGTTTGGATGGTGAGAAACAAAGACAAAAACTAAAACATCTTTCCCCACCCCATTCTATTTTGGGTTCCACTTTCATTTCTGGCTCTTGTACTTCCCCCTCCCAGAGCAGCACAAGGAGGGATGGGGAATAGGGGTTTGAGTCAGTCCGTAACAGTTCCTCTCTGATGCTGCTTCCTCCTCACACTTTTATACCACTCCAGTGTGGATCCTCCATAGGCTGCAGTCTCCTTCAGGAGAAAATATTCATAGGTTCTTCATAGGTTGCAGTGCCTTCAGGGCATGTCCACCTGCTCCAGCATGGGGTTCTCTATGGACTGCTTTGGCATGGTCTTTCATGCTCTGCAGGAGGACAACCTGCTTCACCATGGACTGCAAGGAAATCTCTGCTCTGGCATCGGCAGCACCTCCTCCTCACCTTCTTTCCCCTTGGTGAAAGCAAGCACCAAGGCTATTTCTCACATTTTTTCCCTCACTCCTCACTGCCATGCAGCATTTTTGTCTTTGATTACATACAGTTTCCTTGAGGTGCCACTACCTTGGTTGAGGGCACCTGCACCCAATGCACCTATTTACATAGACCTGAGTGACTTGAGCCTGTTTATCTCTACAAGCTTAGAATTATTATGTTTGAAACATGTGCTTCCAAAAATGTGTCATGTCCTGTTCACTTATTTTAGTATTGGAAATGTGAGCATTCCTCAGAGAAAAATCACTTTAAAACAAAATTTCTTCACCTGTGCAAAGTTAATCCTAAAACCATATCACAGAGTCCAGTTTGTGATATTTAAATGAGATTGGCAGTGTATGTTTGAAACAAATGTCCAGGTACAAACTGGGCAGGACAGAAGAAAAACCTTTTTTCCAAGTGCCAGCTATGGCAGCCGTCGTTTTTTGGAGAAGGATGCTGGTCTTCAGGTCTCTGCATTTCTAGTGCGTAACCTGCCTAGGTTGTTTATGAAAAATAACTATAGAATGGAAACAGAGAGTTTTAGGTAGACTGTAATTTCTTGTTTTGTCTGTGTTGGGACATTCAGATCCTGGCTGATGAGGTCAGTTGTGGTCACAAGCACTGGGAGTGCCAGTTTTGCTAGACATAGAGGTTCCTAAACAGATTTTTAATTGTACAGACATGTCTAAACTTGGAGAAAATAGTTCAATTTGAGTTATATTTCCAGTTTCTTTGTGGACATTTATTTGGTCTGATAATAACTTGAATATTTAGCAGTAAGTTCTACTAATACTTTTGGCACTTCATTTTGTCTTTAGAGACACACTTTTAAACAGTGCTCTTTCATTAAGAAATATTCTTGCAGAATTTGAATAGTTGATGTCTGAAGCTTTTACTTTTGTTCCTTTTGTCTGAATTGTTAGTTTTTTTAATTTTCTTTCTTATACATAGCATTAATGTACTAAGGTTTTTTCTTACTCTTCATATAGGATATCAATCTTTATTAATAGCGTGGTCACTAGTATCTTGTGGCTATGCTACGGCTCCTTTGTGAACTAACTCTTGCTTTTATTTGGAGTACAGCACAGTATTTTCTCTTGCTAAACTAGGAAACAGGTGGTTTATAGGTTGCCAAATTTTAGCCTATACATTTACTTCTTCTGTGACACTAGACCACTCTTTTTATATTCAAGTGGCTTGTTTCTCTAAGCATCGTGCATTCTTTAGTGGTTTCAGCAGTGAATCTGCTGTGTACACTATGCATATATTTCTGTAACTCAAGATCTTTATTTGCTTGTCATTCTGAATGTTTGTGATCTTTACTTTATTTAGTATTAAATTTGGCTGTATTAGCACTTGGTTATTACTTTTTCACCTGTTTTGATCTTTTTACATGCATCTATTCTGTAAAGGAACCTTCTTTTCTTAAATGGATAACTGAAATTCGAATGTAGTTAAAGCAACACAAATAAATGCATTTACACTGTTTTGACCACCATGTGTGAATTCTTTTAGCTGTTACCTTGTTTTTCCTAACTCTCGTTTAAAATTCTTGTGGCTTTTTCAGAGAGAGATTCTTAGAGTTAGTGAGGCCTTAGGAGATAGGCATAAGTAATAGGAGATAGGCATAAGTAATATGACCTGAGAGTGTAATTGGTGCAAGGTAACATAATTGAAAAAATAACTGCTTTGTAAGATATTTTAATCTGTTCTGTGCAAAAGTTGCATCAAATATTTAACATACTGCTAGGCATTCTACATGTATTATATTTTGCTGCTTTCAAAAATAGCTGTAATGCTGAATCCTGATCTTTGCATTATTCATTCTCACAGGTGCTTACGAAGGAGTTTTATAGTCTTCAGTCTTCTAGTGAAACACGCATTATTGAGCTTCAAACACAGAATTCTGAGTTCCAAGCAAGACTAGATACTTACGAAAAACTTGAAAAAGAGCTTGATGAGATAATATTGCAGACAGCAGAAGGTAAGTTCTGTCATGAATTATATTGTATCTGTAGGTGTTTCTGGCATTATGACAAATGTCTTGTTTCTCATGGCACTTGGAAAGTATTACAGTGCCTGTCATTCTTCGTCCTTATGCCTGACAATTAAAAGGCAGTAATTATTTTGATAGACAATATTAATGACAGGTTTTTAAATGTATCTGTAAATGTGTATCAAACATCCATATGTCTAAGTTCGTGTTTATTAAAGATCATCTCAGTGTTTTGTTTTCTGTCATTTCTCTTTTTCTTACTTTAAAAATCCATTATAATTAGATATGCTTTTTAGCATATCTTATTATTTAAGTATATTTTAAATATTAAGGAACCCTCTTTGTTGACAGACACTTATAGGTTTCATAATACAGTATGGCAATTAATGTGAATGTTTTAATTAATTGGAAGGGGCAAAAAAGCTCTTTCTTGTGTCAGATTCATAATAATTAGACATTAAGTAATTGCTTCTGGCAGCTCAATCTGTTCCAAATACTTAACCATGGATTGAATTCATACCTGATTGCTCTTCAAAATTTTTGTCTCTGATTGGCAAAAAAAAAGAAAAAGTCTGTTCTCAAACACAGCAAAATTTGTGTAAAATCTCTATTGATTTATTCTCAGCCTAAATGAATCCATAAAGCAAGTAATTTCAAACTTGAAACTATGACTCTAATCTTGAAGTCTTTTAGCCTGTGTGTAAACAGAGTAGGGCATTCTAAGACTTCAAACTAATTCACTTATCTTCTTGCCCTTTTCTCTTTCTTGCTCCTCCAAAAACTAATCACAGTTTACAGTGTTTTCCAGGTAGAAGATCATTGCATAAGCCTTGTATATAACCAGTAGTGTGTAGCCAAGTATGTATTACCAAGATGCAGTGACTTCAGGGTATCTTTAGTAATTAGACTGCACATACTGTATTAACTGCAGCTTGTACTTAAAATGGCATGACTACCCCAAGGTTCTGGTCTGACTGTTTGCTATATACATGCTTATGTTTTAGTTAGTGACATGTTTTCTGAAGTGTATATATATAAACTTGCCTAAGGAGTATTTGTGTATTATTAATACAGACGTTTTGAACATTACCTTAATTTTTTCCACGAGGATAAAGTTCAAAATGCTGTTTTTTGTTTACACTAATTTACACTTTCTTATGCATCTTGAGACAGCAGTAAAGTTTTTTACAGAACTAAATCATTCTTAACTTCTTAAGTAGATATTTAATAACAGTTTGCATTCTATGCTACAGAATATGACTTAAAGAAATGAAAGTTTCCAAATGGACTGTTCTGTTAAAAGACAACTTTATTTTGTGATTTTGATGGAGAAAAAAAAGGAGTTACAGTTTCATATTATTTCAAAGTACTTTCTGCTTAATAACAATATATTGATATTCAAAGTTAGGAATAATACTAGTCAAGACTGAATTCCAGCAACAGGCTGGACTTTTGAGGAAAAACTGAAGAAACAAAAGTGTTTCATTTTTAAAAATATTTTGAAGGAGAAGAGAGACATACTTCCTCCTGTGTATGAAATTATGTCCTGATATTTACATGTCACAAATTGCTAAAGGTAGAAAAACAGTTGAAAGGAAATATAAGTATTTTTCCAATTGAATGTGTTATGGAAATACTCCTGCCTGTCTTTTAGGGAATATAATTTGGTCTGAAGCATTGTGTAGAAGATAATAAGAATTTTCTATGAATTTAGCAGGAATAAGCATTAATCTTCAGTCCTGTGGTCACTTCTTTATATTGAAATAGCCTATAATATTTTTTTCTTCCTCTTGAGTCATGAAGCCTCTGCTGCTTTACAATATTTGGGGATGCTGTTGGGGGTTGGGTTCTCTGGACTGTGTATTTGCACGTGAGGTGGTTTTTGTCATATAATCATGTAAAACTTTTATTTTTTCCTTTGGAGAATGTGCATGTGGAAGAGATCACTGGATTTTTACTGTTACTCCCCCATCATTATGCCTCACTTTACTAATATTGAAATGACATGAAACAGCCTATTCAGGAAGCTGTCAGAATTTATGTAGCCACTTCTTACAGCATTTGAGTGGTTTCCACATGAGCAGCAGTAGTAAACTTTCTTAGCATTTGTTTATTCTTTATTTTCAGGGTGAAATCTTCACATTAGGATATTTCTTTTGTAGACAACTTGTTTGATTTCTTTTTGTGCTTTTGTCAGTATCTTTTTAAGGAAAAGATTGAACCTGTAGCATCTCACAGAGGCACTTTTTTGCTAAGTGGCATAAAAACCTTTCATTGATAAGTGTCCCGTAACTTGTAAATGTTTTCCACCACAAAGTCAGGTGAAGGGCCTTGAATGTCAGAACAGAAGATAAGAGAAACACACCCTGATGCAGAACATTACTCTGTCTTGATTCCTACAACAGTTCTAATATTTTTTTGTGTTTGTTTTCATGATCTGACATTTACATGGACACTGCTGACAAATATGAATTTACATGAATTTGAAACATGCAGCACTGAATTCGTAACCAAAAAGAAAGACACTGACAAAGGCAGGCTAAATTATTTTGTCTGTGTTTGTGTTTGTCTGAACCAGAGGTATTTGCAGCACTGGAGAATTTCCTGTCACATTTAACAGAGCTCTGAAAATCTGAAGCTCTGGCACATTTGTACTGCCACATTTTTTTCTGTCATACTTCCTGGAATTTCTGGAATACTGGTTTTCATGTGACTAGATATGTGACTGACTTACTTGACTCTAAATGTGTATTAGGGATCCTTGTTTAAAATGGCATTACAAGGGTATTAGATAAGCAAGGACAGAAGCTATAGCATTGTGCAAGTTGTTGAGAGGAGAAAGTATTTCTGATTTTGAGACACTTGAGCATTAGGAAAGATGAGTCAACTTAGGACTCTCATATCAGTCCCTAAATTTGTTTCTTCTGTTTCCAACGACTTGATTAATCAAAGCTGTTGTGTGGTGCCTGATGTTCATTTATTCTCCTTCCCTCTCTCACACTCCTGCCTCTCTCTCTTTGTACCCCTTTACCCCTCCCCTCTATCTTCCTCTCTCTGCCCTTGGCTACCTCACGTGCACACCTTGTGTTTTTTCTTTTGTTTTTGTTTTGGTCCACTTTATCTTGCAGGAGAGAGAGAACCTGAATTTCACAAGCTGAAATGTTAAAGTCTGTACACATTTTAATCTTGCTGCTATTGGGTTTTCTTTTCAAAGCAATTCCAATGTGTTTTAAATCCTTAGAAATGTGTTTTCAGAAATCAACCAGCTGTGAAGGCAGAGATTATTTTTAACATTTTTACTTTACATAAACATAAGAATCTCCTTCTTGCCCTTCTCTGAAGATGTATATGGCATTTGTTTTCCTCAAGTGTGGTGAAGTTTCTGATCACCACAGTCAAAAATGATAGTGAGCAACCTCACAGTCACATCAGCTCCTTTAGCAACCTTGGATGTGTCTCTTCTGGTCCCATGGACTGGGTCATGTCCTGTCACCTTAAATACTCATTAATTTTGTCTTTCTCTACATCTTCATATATGCACAGGAGATTCATTCTTTAGAAAAAAAAGCTCTAAGCAACCTAACCCTCTACTGCTGAATTAAACTCATACTATTAGTATGTATTTTTGACTGTACCATTAATATGAATATTCAAGGCCACTGAACTCTTTTCCTTTACTTATGTCAGGAAAATAAAAGTGTTGTAAGATATTAAAGCATGGCATTGTATTAATACTAATCATGAACAAAATTGTTCTGCTCAAGTCCAGAAGGTCACACCAACTGAGAATTTAGCTTCTAGAAAAATGTTTTTGTGTGTGTAGAGTTATAAATAGAATTGCTTACAAATTTGTATGTTCTGGCACTGTTCTTCAACAGTACCTTTCTGCAATTTTTTGCAGTGGAAGATGAAGTTGAAGCTGAAAGGGTTCTCTTCTCATATGGATATGGTGCTAATGTTCCTACAACAGCCAAAAGACGACTAAAGCAAAGGTAAAAAAAGCACCTCCTGAATTTACTTGTTCAAGATAAAATAAATGAACATATGTGCATTAAGTTTTGTATTATAATCCAGCCAGTTTGATTAACATAAAGAGGTGGTTTTTTAATGACTTAACTATACAGTAATAGAATGAACCTGTTGATGTGGTTGATGCATATGAATGAGTGCATATATATTTTTCTAGTTCATTTTAAGGTCTTTTTTTTCATTATCTTTCAGAAAGATTCATTTTAATTGTATAAAACTAAACAGCTGTAGAAACAGATTGGTTACATTGTTTGCATTCATATAGTAGGAAATATATTTTTAATGCCCTAAAAATTCTTGAATTTAATTGTAACAAAACCACATCTGTCAGGAAATTAAGAAGGCCAAGGTTTCAGAACATCACTGTTTCATCTTTACTAACACAGGATCTGGTCTATATTTTTCCAGTTTGCTCTGATTTGGTCAATTTGATAATTTGATCAATAGATGTGTAGCTGATGTGTAGCTGAATAACATACCTCTTGATCACAGTAATTTTTAAATAATAAATTTCTATTACGTAGTGTCTTTAAGAAACAATAGTGACATTTGTATGGCTCATTGTGAGCATAAAGGCTGTGACTCACTTCTCCCAGGCAACTGGTGACAAAACAAGAGGAAATGACCTCAGACTGTGCCAGGGGAGGTTCAGGAAGAGTTTCTTCACTGAAAGGGTTGCCAGGCTTTGGAACAGACTGCCCAGGAAGGTGGTGGAGTCACCATCCCTGGAAGTGTTTAAGAAACAACTGGACATGGCACTTAGTGCTATGGTTTAGTTGGCAAGGTGGTGTACACTCTAAACCTCAGCTTAGGGGTAAATATAAACTCCCTGTCAGTCTGCTTTAGACCACTTACCCTCTCAGAGATTCAATATCATGGTCAAGAACTGGTTGTGGGGTTTCCCTCACTGGAAATATTCAAGATCCATGTGGACACAACCCTGTGCCATGTACTCTAGAATGAACTTGCTTGAGCAGGGAGGTTGGACCAGGTGACCCACTGTGATCCCTTCCAACCTTACCCATTCTGTGGTTAATAATAGTTTGAAAGACTAGGTTAGATGTCTGGAAATAGGCTCTGAATTGCATGTTGAATCTTCCCATTGCTGCCTATGGATCTATGCTGTCAGTTCGATGCTAAACTCTTTTGGCTTTGGACATGAAGCATGCAAGAGCTGAGGATCTAATTTTTTAGCTAGGTTGTTTAAGTAACTCAGTAATCCTTTCTCTTTTAAGTTAATTTGTGACTCTATGTAAGAGTTTATTTAAAACAAAATAACAGTAACAATAATATTTAAATTTTATTTAGCATATTAAATGTCAGGCAAAACAATTTTGCCTCTGTTTTGAAAGTGCCAAAATACTGTATTTTTTAGCGTTCCAATACAAAATGTGTATTAATGTGCATTTTTAAAACAATTATTTAAGAAGTCAGTTGCAGTGATTCTGTCAAGATGCTAAAAAGTAATTAGTTGAAACATTTTGACAATGTTACTACAATTGTGTAGTATTGGGCAAATTGTATAGGTAATTACTTTGTAGCTGATATTACAATGGCATGACTGTGGGAATGCTGTTTCAGTGCTGTTATATCTTGTAATATTTTCTTTGGTTTTGTAACTTTGGCCATGCAACCTGTTTAACTATGTAGTTTATATATATTAGTATTTAAGCATTGGTGAAAAATTGAGGCAATCAAGTTCTGAAGTATAAATGTGAGAATTTCTTTTGCCTATTTTGGAAAAAAATCAACTTGAGCTTGCTTTTTATTGGCAGTGTTCACTTGGCAAGAAGGTTACTGCAGCTAGAAAAGCAAAACTCATTGCTTGTAAAAGATCTGGAACATCAGAAGGAACAAGTAACACAGATTTCACAAGAGGTAAATTACTGCTACACAAAACTTCAAATCTATAGAAACTATAAACACTGCAGAACAGCTGTTCATAAAATGAAATATTTTCTAAACAGTGTTTTTAATCTATTTTGATGTAAAGAGATGGCCTCATAATTAACCAACTCTATGATAAAAGTTTTCAAAGAAGTTTATATTGTATTTTGAAATGAAGACTGTAAGAGGGATTCCTTTACAGGCTAAACAAGACTGTGAGCCAGACAGGCAATGCTTTGATTTCTGAACACAAAACCAGCTAGCCAGACTAGTTTGTTTTGTTTGATGCTTAATTGCTCAATTAATACCTCGTTACATTGTACACAGTTCTTCTCTTAAATCGCTCTTGAAAATATTTCTGTAGATCCTTTTCTACATTGTTCAGGCTTTGATTTTTTTGGATATACAAATATGGGGAATGTTTAAGATAAACTGCATTGTTAAAAAGTTGAAAGCAGTTTCTTGGGTTTTTTTCTCCTTGTTACAATGAGTTTAATAGTCTTCTAAAATTCTGTATATAACACCTTAAATCACATATTACTTCGACATGGAGAACAAACACTAACAAAACTCAGATTGAAATCTCCTAGAATTAAGGCAAACTATTTTGTTCAAATATTTTTAAGATTCTCTTCTAATTTTCTCTTAGGAACCAAGGAGCTTTGAGATTTGCTATTTGATATTGATACTGTATGGAATTTCTAGACTTACCATTTCAGGAATGTGGTTTTTAAAGCCGTGGTAATTATAAATTAGGATTGCTATACCCAAGTACTTCACAGTGCAAATATTTGAGTTTTCTACTGTTTTAAACTACATTAATTTTATGTACTTGATACGTATGTATATCATTATATATATTATTTCTGTGAAAGATCCATGAACAGTGAAGTCTTTTTTGTTTTTTTTTTAAACGAATATTACAATTTATTGTGCATTCTTCTTAGGTATATCATAGTAATTTGTATTTGACTAAAACATATCTTTCAAATCTTTACTTGATGACATCAGGAGATTGGTGAATCCACTGTTATGCTTGGTATTCTTCTCTAACACTATTCTTTATCATAAATAAAATCTATGCTTTACCTTCCATTTAAATCTTCTAGTTTTCACTTCAACACATTTCTTACCCACAGTAGTTTTATGTTTGCTTCTAGATCACTGATGACAGATTCAGGACTGGTGACCTTAGTTCAAATTCCTGTAAAATTCCCCTAGAACATCTTCACCACATTTTTATTCTCCTAGTAAATTCTTGATCTTCTATCATATAATTGCACAGTTTAAATCAGAATGTATTCTAGTGCAAAGTTAAACATTTTGCAGATTATTAGTGTACAGTCTACTAACATCAAACTCTTATGTGTAAAAAAAGTCTTTTAAGACCTGCTTTCAATTAAACTCATGTCTGTCATTCAGGTCTGAATGCTTCATGAGATTTATTTCTTCCTTTGCCTTTTTTAAATGTTGCATGTGATTTTAGGCCATTTTGTTTGATAACAGTTATTTAAGCCATTCTGCTTGTCATCCTTCAATATGTGCACAAGTTTACACTTGTGAACATAATAGACTGGAAAATAGTCATGTTACACAAACTGCTCATTTGACTTCTTTTCACACAGGAGACAAAAATTTTTAATGAAAACTTCTGTGTTTTCATCAGCATTTACTGTATCTCTGCCATATTGGGTTGTACTATTTCTAGGATTTATTTGCTCCAGTTTGTTTTGCTCCAAGTGTTCTATGCCTGCTAGTATCAACTTTCCCCTTGAGGCTGTAGTTCCTATGATAAATTTCCTGCATTTCATATTTTATACTGGTTGCTATCTATTATCTTTTTTATATAGTTCAGGATCTTAAACTTCTGTTTGTTGTCTTTGCAGCACTCCTTGAGCTAAGATAAATTTTTACTCCAGCCTATTGTCTTGATTTATTTTAAGAGCAAAACAGAGTTCTTGTAGACTACGATATGCTTAGGTAGCCCATTATTATTCTTTTGATTGACAGTTTGTTCAGTCATCTGGATAAAATGTAGAACATGGATAAAACGTTGATGCAAAGTGATTGTATCAGCTTTCCTTTTGAACTTGGATCAAATAGTGGTATTTCAGTGCACTTTTTATGATATAAGTTTTATGATATAAGTTTTTAGCTTTTTAAAGGAGGGAGGAAAAGAACAAGAATGCAATAACTGCAATGGATTCTCATTTCTAAGACTCTTCTTTTGATCTGTCCTCAAACAATTGCTGAGCTCCTGAGTCTGATTTGGCAAATACAGATGGTTTACTGAGAAATTTTAAAATAATTGGAAAGCTTAACTATTTTCCATTGAATTCATTCCATTAGATCAGTTCCTATCTAAACATTACAATATTTTAATTTAGTTTTTAAAGAATGTAGCTGATATTCTTGACTTGAATGTACTCTAGCTGCTGAAACTACTAAATCTTGATGTGTGATCTTAATTCTGTAAATAATTTAGTGAATGGTTTTGTTATATTGCTCAAGATGCAGGCCATATCATGTTCAGGGAATAGTGCTAGAAAGATTTGTTTCCTACTTGTGGGTATGACAGTTTATACTAGTCTTACAAGCATCTTGGATTTCACTTCTCATATACAGCAATTGATTAGAAGAAGGAAGGGTGCTTTTTCTTCCATTGTTACTGTGTTTTTCTTTAGAATCAATTTCTCAGCTGAAAATTTCATTGTAATAGTGTAGAGTTTTAAAAAGTCACTGGTCAATAGGACTACAAACAGAGGCATTGACTTTTCATATGTTTTTTAATCAATGGAAGCTTTTACATTAAAACTCTTGAAAATGCAGATTTGGGAAGTGTAGAGAGTGGTAGCATGATTGCAATCTAAATAGCATATAATTAGAACTGAAAAGTGAGATAATAATTATTAGTAACTTGAAGGTGGTTTGTTTTTTGGGGGGTTAAATTATTATGCAGTTTGTAATAATTATAATCCAATAATAATCAAGTAGTTATGCTTTAGAAATTATAAAACTTATGGTAGTAATACTTTTGTTTTGGCAGCTTGACAGAGCAAATTCTTTGTTGAACCAAGTACAACAGCCATACAAATACCTCATTGAAACTGTGCAGCAGAGAGATTCTCAAATAAGTCTACAGAAAGAACATATTACACAACTTGAAAAAGATGTCAGGTAATTAAAACCACTGTTTCCTTTTTTTACTTTCCCTTAAAGTAAAATCACTTATGTGTTTATCATTAGAAAAAATTATGCTCTTGCCCACAAAGTGGAACATGTTGACATTCCATGATTGAGTAACTCCTGTCTTTATGCTGGAACTTTAGCAGCTGTGATTTCTCTCATACTGTCAGAAAAAGGGGCTTTGGGTATGGAAAAGCAGCAATGGCAGTTAGGTTTAAAGTGAGTTTGGAGTTGAGGAGAGCTTTCATGAAGTAGAGGGAAGTTCAGAAGAATAAGAGGAAAGA
>NW_008673180.1:73940-98952 GCF_000695815.1 Acanthisitta chloris
AATGAAGAAATAAAGTCAGGGAAAAAATAATAGGCTAGTCCACCAGCAAAGGGTATTTCAGGCATAACTTTAACATATTCTATAGTGGAGACTCTCTGATTTGCTGTTACATCTGTCCGTCAGAACTCTGTGACCACTGAGCAACTTCCCAGCATCACACAGCTTCATAAATGATGTTTAACATCTGATTCCCAAGTAACCTGTTATAAAATAATCTGCCCTTTGTTTTTCAAGGACATCGATAGCCATGTCCCAGCTGCACAGAAGAATTAGCATTTTAAATACAAGGTGTTTGCATGGTATCTTGGTAGGAAATGCATATGGTAACTATTATGAGCCATTAACGTGATTGTATTATGAACCAATTGCATGAAAAATACAGGGGTTTCCAACTAAATCTGCTGAAGCAATGAAAATAGAAAAACTTGGGCTCACCATAGCTAATACTTTATCACAGAATCACAGAATATTCTGAGTTGGAAGGGACCCACTAGGATCATCAAAGTCCAACTCCTGGCCCTGCACTGGGCAGCCCCAAATGTCCAAATGCTCCTTGAGCTCTGTCAGGCTTGGGGCCATGACCACTGCCCTGGGGAGCTGTTCCAGTGCCCAACCAACCTCTGGGGAAAAAAAGTTTTTCCAGTATCCAACCTAACCCTCCTCTGACATAGATCCATGCAGTTCCCTCAGGTCCTGTCACTGGTCCCCTACATACTGTCTTACGTGTATATATTCAGAGTATTTTGTTATTTTGGGATTGTATTAGTTATACCTTGAGGAATATGTAAAAATGCTTATTATCCAAGTAAATGTGCATATAAATCAGTACATTCATAAATAACCTGAAGCAATCATTCATATTTCTTGACAAGATATCTTTCACTGATCAGTAAGAATAGATCTTTTTTTTAATTCCAGAATCAAGTGTTTTTAATATTTTCCTAGATTTGTTACATTACAAGAAGCACTTCAAAGAGAAAATTATACTTTATCAGGAGATGAAAGATCACAGTGTTCTCTATATATGCAGTATCTTACTTTCCAGTTGTGAAAAATATCGTCAAAGAATTGGTCACTAGCAAATTAAATTTTTAGATTATAGTAATATGAAAACATCTTTCATTATTTACATAGTATCATAGGATGTTAAGGGGTTGGAATGGACCTTACAGATCACAGAATCATAGATCATCTAGTCCACATCTTTCATACATAGTATCATAGGATGTTAAGGGGTTGGAATGGACCTTACAGATCACAGAATCATAGATCATCTAGTCCCAACCCTCCTTGCCCTGGGCAGGGACACCTCCCTCCAGAATAGGTTGCTCAAGGCTTTATCCAACCTGGCTTTGAACATTGCCAGGGTTGGGGCAGCCACAACCTCCCTGGGCAGCTTATTCCAGTGTCTCACCACCTCACATTGAAGAACTCCTTCCTAATATGTGATCTAAATTTCCGAATCATAGATCATCTAGTCCCAACCCTCCTTGCCCTGGGCAGGGACACCTCCCTCCAGAATAGGTTGCTCAAGGCTTTATCCAACCTGGCTTTGAACATTGCCAGGGTTGGGGCAGCCACAACCTCCCTGGGCAGCTTATTCCAGTGTCTCACCACCTCACATTGAAGAACTCCTTCCTAATATGTGATCTAAATTTCCCCTCTTTCAATATGTGCCCATTACTCCTTATCCTGTCACTACAGTTCCTAACAGAGAGTCCCTCTCTGGCTTCCTTGTAGGCCCTTCAGATACTGGAAGGTTGCATGTTGCTATGAGGTCTTCCACACAGTCTTAGCTTTCTCAGCCTGTCTTCATAGAGAAGGTGTTCCAGTCCTCTCATCAGCTTCGTGGCCTCCTCTGGCCTTGCCATGTCCTTATGTTGGGGACACCAGAACTGTACACAGTACTCCATGTGGGGTCTCACAAGAGCAGAGTAGAGGGGGAGAATCACTTCCTTCAACCAGCAGGCCACACTCCTTTAGATGCAGCCCAGGACTCCATTGGCTTTCTGGACTGCAAGCACACACTGTGGCTCATGTTGAGTTTTTCATCACCTGTCATCCCCAAGTCCTTCTCTACATGGCTGCTCTCAGTCACTTCTCCACACAGCCTATAGATGTGTCTGGGATTGTTGTTACCCAGAGGTAGGACCTTGCACTTTGCTTTGCTGACCTTTGTGAGGTTGGTGTCAGACCACCTCTCAAGCCTGTTAAGGTCCCACTGGATGTCATCCCTTCCCTCCAGCAACTAAACCACACAGTTTGTTGTCATCAGTGAACTTGCTGAGGGTGCACTCAATCCCACTGTCCATGTCACCAACAAAGATGTTGAACAGTATCGACCCCAGCACTGACCCCTGAGGGACACCACTCCTCACTGACCTCCACGTGGACAGTGAGCTGCTGACCACAACTCTTTCCTTGTGACCATACAGCCAGGTCTTTTTATAACAAGTGGTCCTTCCATCAAATCCATGTCTCTCCAATTTAGAGACAAGGATGTCATGTAGGACGGCATCAAACTTTGCATAAGTCCAGGTAGATGATGTCAGTTTCTCTGCTTCTATCCACCAATGCTATAGCCAAGTCATAGAAGGTTACCAGATTTATGAGGCATGATTTGCCCCTTGTAAAGCCATGTTGACTGTGAGCAATCATCTCTTTCTTTTCCACATACCTTAATGTAGTTTCCAGGAGAATCTGCTCCATGACCTTGCCTGGCACAGACATGAGACTGACTAGTCTATAGTTCCCCAGGTCTTCTGTTTTCCCCTTTTTATTAATGAGGGTTATATTTCCCTTTTTCCAGTCCTTGGGGACTTCATCTGACTGCCACGATTTTTCAGAAATTATGGATAGTGGCTAAGTTGTCCAAAAGTCTCTCAAAAGTTGAGAAAGAAGGGGAGTAAATAGGTGAGGTCATTTCTGAAAGTGTAGGTTTCATGCTTTAAAATATGTAAGAACTTAAATGCATTATTAACATTGATTCTCCTGAGTTTATATGGCTCACTGCAAATAATCTGCATGCCCAGATATCCTTCCGAAGTTTAGCCTACAAATTAAGGTGTCTAAATTAGGGATTTAGGTCAACTTTCCTTAGTAGTTCTGGGAGGAAGTGACATCTCAAAAAAGCAATTCAGATTGTGGATGGAGTGAGTCATTTCCTAGAGACGCCTGTTACTCACCATTAACTGTGAAGGGAATTTTTTGCATCTTAAAGTGCCTCAGGTTGAGGAAGAAAATGGATCTGCCCCACAGGGTGAGCTTTCATAGTAAACATACCAGCAGTACTCTGCTGTGGTCAGCTGGAGTGTGCTCACCACTAGTCTGTGTTTCTGTAAATGAAAGTGTGGTCTGACAAAAAAACATTTTTGTCCTTGATGGTTTTGTAGCATAAAGTAGCACTTAACTTCGCACATCAAATATTTTGGTAAAAAGTTTTTTTACCATAATTTCCAATATTCCTTGTAAACTAAAAATAGCTATTATTCCCCTATCACAGGTTTGCCTAGTTTCATAAGCCAGTAAAATTTTTGGAAACAGCCTGATGTCTTAAGACTTTTGGTGCATATTAGTAGTCCCTAATGTTGCTGTTCATAACTCCACATTTAAAACAAAGATCCTGAATTAACATAGAGGAAATCATAATCTGGTGTAAAATTGATCATGTTGGTCCTTTGCTTTCCCATAAATGAGAGGAAAGGTAGATGAAGGGATTTCTAACCAGAAGGGAAGGGACTTCTAGCTAGTTGCTCTAACCAGAGAACCATTACATTCAAGCAATCTTTTGTCATGAGGATAACCTTTTGGAATCTGCTGATGACAGTTCTAAATTAAAATATCCCTTAGGTGATTTCAGATTACTTTGTAGACCAGTCTAACTCCCAACTATTCCAGAACTGAATCAGAATGGGATTTAAGTAAATTAATGATAATCCCTGCCAAATATATGCCAAGTGAAGCTCTGCTGGATCAAAAGATTTAGCCCACTATTCCTGTCCCTCTTAGTTTATTAAACAGCATTTTGTTGGTTTCTGTGTGGAATATTTTTGAGAGGATGAGTTCAGGGAATTAATGCTCTTCAAGGAGAGCCCTAAATTCTCAGATTATGTTGGTGCTATTAGAAAAGTACTAGTGAAAACACTAAACATGGTTTATGAAGCCTGATTTCTCTGTATCTCAGAGCTGATGGAAAATTTGAATATTTTAAAACAATTTCAAAATGAAATTGTTCTCTCAACTATTACCTATAACTAATAGTTAATACTGAAATTCTGCAGTAGCCTAAATTGAGGTTTAATTTGTGCTACAGTTACACAAAGTACATTATTTTTTAAAAATTTTAATACAATACCTGCATTAGTTTTATTTCTGAAAAGCAATTTCACAAGTACGAGCTAAGAGAAAAATAGTGTTCAAATTCTTGTTTTCAGACAGAGCTTTAAAAGTACTAGTGAGTTTTTTGATTCTCATACTTGAGTGCCAGACTCTAGACAAGTGAATGTAATGTTGATATGCCTGCCCCCTGATAATCAAGATGGAATACTCAGTTTTATCCTCACAGCTGCCCCTTGCTTGATCATGCTTTTCTTTCCTTCTTGTTTAGTGTACTGAATCTATGGTGAAGGAGTGTTCTTTCCACGTTGTGTTTTTATCTTGTCTGCTCATCAAGGTGGTTCTGCATTATGTAAATCAGGATTTCTTGAAGTAGAGCAGTCACATCTGTGTTACCAGTGCCAGTGTTCTCTATCACCTCTCACTTAACTTGGGTGTGGAGGGATCAGCAAGGACTAATTTGCAAGTGAATTTACTTTTATAGTCTTAATCCATAATTGACTTCTGTACACAATGACAGCCAATAATCTTTTTAGAACATACTCCTAGGGTGATTAGGTTTCAGCACATTTCCCAGGATGATGAGTCAGTACTTTTTTGCGGCCTGATAAATGTTTTGCAGTAACCTGTAGCACTCTGTATTTCCATATCTATTGAGAAGTTTTTTGGTTGCTACTGGATCTGAGTTTGGTTCTGTGATGAAATAGTCTTGCTGAAATTAGCACAAGAGGAAGGCAATTATGAGGAAGACTATTTATGACAGAAATCTCATTGTGGATGTTCTTGGGCCATATATTCACCAATTTTTTCACAAAATGGCCTAAAGTCACTTATTATGTAGTCCCTTAACTGGCAACAGGTGTGCTCAGGATTCTCCACATTCATAGTTCTAGTAAAGTGTCATTTCTGACAGCAGTTATTATTGCAAAAAGAATGGGACAGATTCAGGCAGATCTTTTTGAGAAGTCCTGCAGATCAATCTAAGTTTTTTTCCTACATTGTCTTCAAAGTTCACTTTAACTAGAGCAGCTTACACACCTTCATCCTTAAGTGTCATACCTCTAGAGCTACGGCTGTCTTTCAGACCTCCCATAGCAAAATGTGTTCCTCACTTGGAAGGACTGTTCAAATAGTGCTCAAGGTTACTTGTGTCAATAGCTGTCAAACTGAATCACAGAATGGTTTGGATTGGAAGGGACCTTTAAAGGTCATCTAGTTTCAGCCCCACTGCCATGGGTAAAGCCATCTTCCACTAGACCAAGTTGCTCAAAGCCCCATCCACCTTCTCCTTGGAAGGAAAGGAATAATCAAACTAGTTATTAGGTCTTAAAGTAGTGTATTCCATCAGAGCTAGAAATACTTTGGTGGCTTGCTGAGAAGTGTGTCAGTTCTGGAGATCTTTCACACGTCTCTGTGGGTCTTTAGTTATACCTTAACTAAGAACTGCAGTAGCTGTTGTGGTTGGGGTAAATGCTTAACTGAGCAGCTGTCACTGCTGTTAGTTATTTGCACGAACAACTCAGGGAGCCGTCGACAGGTTATTGAAGGTGTGAGACATCACTGCTTAGATTCAAGTGTGAAGGCACAAGTGTATTACCTACCACTTGAAGATAAAAGGAGAGGTTTAGGGGTAATTGAAGCTCTGTCAGGTGTTGCCCACACATAATGTTCACTACCACTCTCATTCCCATCCCCTCAGTATTCTCCCAGGCAGGCCACAGGCTGTGCTGGCACTCGGCCTTGAAGAGAACTGCGGTGGCTCTGGAAGCAGAACACTTCATGTGCTTATGCAGAGCCGTGCACCTGCAGATATGGTTTAGATACAAAATCTTTAGTCTGGAGTGACAGGGCATCTGCAGGGTGAATTTATAGGTGGTCTGCATATCTCAAAATACTCTGTTAAGTAACTTCTTATTTACGTTAGACCACATAGCACTCTTGTTAATAGAAGTAAACAGCGACGGCTAGTAAGAGCAGTGCTATGTGTGAAGATGACTCCTTGCTACTATAAAGAAATCTCTCTAGCATACAGTTCTTCAGCCAGAAATGAAAACATCACATTTAGCACTCCTTTAGAAAAGAAATACCTTGTAACTATGTCATGCTGTGGGAAAACAAGTCTCTGAATTGCATTCTTATGTGCGTAGTGAAGTAATTGTAGTTTTAGTACGTAATTTTCTGCTAAAAACATCTAGGTGTATAAATAACTGGAGACATTAAACAGGACTTCATTCATAAAGAGTGGGTATTTATTTTAAATGCAGTTACTCAAATTCCTCAGTTCCAATGGCTGGTTTTAAAAGAAGTTCACTTATCCAAAAGCAGTCCTCAAAAGCCTTAACTGTGTGGCAAATCTAGAAGCTGTTTAAGGGTTTTGCTCACTAAGAAGCTCTGTACTGAAATGTTCCTTACCTAAACATTTTGGGTTCTCTAATTGCCATCCAAACATAAAGCTCAGCATACAGTGTTAGATGAGTTTTTCCCATCACTGAATGGGCAATGAGCTTTTTATGAGAACATTACCATTCTGTGAAATATGCATCATCTATTCCAGCACTACTGTAGTTTACCTGAGAAATGCTCCAAGCAAAATATGTAGAAATATGTTCTTCTTTTTCGACATTTTCTGACCTGTAGTATAACTTCTAAAAAGATTGTTTTGGGGGGAGGGGTTGTTTTGCATTTTTTTACAATAATAAAAAATAATTTCTTTTCCATTTGGACACTTCATGGATGTGTTTTTAAGTCTGCTGTAGCACTCCTGTAGCTCTCCTAAATCCCTTTAAAAATCTGAGCTGTGGCTATTTAGCTGCACAGAGATCACAAATTTTTCATGTATTCTCTCTTCTAAAGAACTTTTATTTGCACAACTTTTCACACCTCCCTTTCACATGACAAAGAAAATTTGATTTGGACTCATAATGAACTGTGCTCTGAGCTATTCATCTGTAATTTGCAGAAAAGAGTAGCTGCACTATATGGCTATATTATGTATTCAGTTTTAGGTACAAAACCTTCATATATACTATTTGTGTTTGATTTTTTAGATGGTAATATTTGTATTGGAACATTAAATGCAAAAAAAAATTTCAAGATTGGACTGTTCAACTTCATGCTGCGAAGGGAAATGAAAAGAAAGGCACGATCCTTATTTCTTAGAGCATTTGGAGTACACAGTTCACTGAAAAAGAAACCTAATAATAAAACCCAGTAATATAGAAACCCATGTTTATTTAGTGTGTCCAGCACAAGCATATTATCCAGAATATCTAATAATAGAAGCCTCTGAACAGGACAGTAACTACTATAGTTAAACTTAAGCATTAAGATGGCTTAATTGCTGAAACTGAAAAGGCATTATAAGTCTGAAAGTGGGAAATGTTAGCATCCATTCTCCAGAAAAATCATGTCACCTAAAAATGTCTTATGATATCCAAACTACCTTGGCTTTAGGTTGTAAGTGAAGCAAAACAAAACAAGACAGTGGTTGCTATGAGCAATGTGTATGTATATCACAAGTTTATTTTGTGGTAAGTCCTGCATTCCTGGTACCTGGATTCATACCTGGCTAGGCTTTAAAAACATGATGAAATAAAACTGAATGTTCTCAAAGACATTTTGGGTAGTTCTGGAAAAGCACAAGGAAAAAGCAGGAGCTGTACTGCTTTTCAGTTAATTCTCCATCCTGGACTTTTGGGGCCATGGTTATATGACATCTCACAAAAAGGGCACCTTCTCCACACTCAGGGTGAAGCAGTGACCAGGACTGTGGAGCACATCATAGTCTATACTTGGTCAAGAAGATCCTGTCTTTCCAGATGAAAGTTATAACCCTTGAGCTCCAGTGTGAGAAGCTGGTTTATCTAGACTCATAGATTGTGATTTCAGAATGACAGTAAGACAGTTAAGGCACTCCATCACCAAATGGAGCACTCTCATCCTTGCCTGCAGCTGTGGGTCTCCACTGTACATGGTAAATCAAGTTGTTCTGGTGATCCATGTGAAAAATCACCTTTAAAAAGTCTCCAGCTTCCATACAGATCAGCAAAGTGACCTACTCCTGTGATCACAAGTTTTCTAGAACCAACACAAAGAGTAGGTTACCAGTATGTGGTAAAGGAATGATATCTATCAGCAACAGTTTTTACTTAAGTCAGCTGAAACAAATTGTAAAGCTGCTCTGTGATTTGTTACACTGCTAATTAAAACCCAATTAGGTTAAACTACTCTTTGATGGAAGTGCAAGGTGGTTTAAAGCTAGAACCTCTTTGACCGCTGATATCCAAGACGCTGGTTCAGAACATTTTCAAACCAGGGACTGAAATGATCAGTCTTCTTCCCAAAATGTATCTTTTGAAGGTATTTCTGCTTTACTTAGTCAGTATTGGTGTGAATAAGTTATCATTGTCTTTGGTAACTGCTTTTTCACACTGTTAAATGTGTATATACCTCTTTTGCAGTATTCTTTCAGAAGTATATGAATTATTCCCAAACCAAAACTACTAAATCTAGAGTTTGCACAGGCTTTGATAATTCAAAATTAATGTGTGACAGCAAACACATCAAGTGCTACTGAATGATATAGCAGTCTGTGGTCTGTATTTGACCATAAACAAAGAAAAACTTCTCCACATGGGTCAGTTGTGTCTTATTGTGTCAGAAGGTATAGCTAGTATAGTAGAATAGGTTCTGTTCTGTAGGTGAAATTGAACTTTGAACATGAACTTCTGGTTAAGTCATAAACACTGATGTTTATGCTTATTCAGTACACTACTTAAGTCATAGAGAAACTTACTATTGCTTCTCTAATAAGTTTATGAGCCTCTAGAAAGATTAGTTTATGTTCTTAGGAAATACAGAACTCCAAGAAGAACTGACGTTTAGGTAAGTTACAACACATGAATGAACCCAGGAAAACAAATAGTACAGCAATTTCATCACGATCAGAAATGTGACAGAAAATAAAACTCTTGAAAATATTAAAATATCTTTACAGTTTTTCATAAATGTTACTACTTTCCTTTTAAATAACTGAAGCAACTTAGCGATTGGGCAAAAGTATACATTTTTTTCTGGGAATTAATGAATGCCTAGAAGGAATTGACAGTCATAATTTACAATACAGGGCTTGCAAGGAACTGCCAGAAAATCTCTAGGGCAAAGGATGATGTTGCTTATTTGAAACAAGCAGATGATACATTGCCAATTAATGATTGATTTATTTTGCTGATCATTTCTAGATCAAATACTGGAAATATTAAATAATTTGTGTTTGCAACATACGTAATTGCTCCATTCCACTTATAAAACTTTAATATATTTGCTTTTGAACCCCTGACCTGTATTCAGTATTATATATTTGCACTTCATATGCAGAATTGCATTTTTTTTAATTGTTAATTTATGTTACAGTTTCTATTGTACAACCTACTTAGTTAAATCATGATAATGGCATATGTAACACTGATCTTCATAGAAAATCTGTGTGGCTGTTTTAACAAACTAGATTATGTACTGGTGTTATGCATGCATTAGTCTGAAGTTTATTGTTGGAAACTGAGGTTGGAGCTAAATGTGAAAATATATTTTAATTATAACAGAACTGCTGCCTGGAATCAGAATGTGTGTGCTAAACATTTCAAATCTTCATATTCTAGAACCATGAAGCAAAGAACAATTAATGTTAAACTTGACATTGTGCTGTAAAAGCATTCCTTCATGCTAAAGCAGCTTTTTGCTCAGTTCATAGGACAAACTTGATCCCATACATTATCCCGGAATAAAAAATGACAAAAATACATTTAAAATTTCTGCAGAAGCTACACAGCTAAAAGGGGGAGAGGTAGATATTGCTCTTACTTGTATTTGCTATTTTCAAAATTCTAAGTATAGTAGTATAAAAAGAGGTGATGCTCAGACAGTGTGTGCTGCTACTAGTGAAGAATACAGCAAAGAAATCCACATTTTGATATAGAAGTGTAGATATAAAGAGCCTTACTTTGCTTATAAAATAAGCTCATTTTGCCTAGAAGAAGTTGAGAGATAATAATAGAAGATTCTGATAATTTGAATTGCCCTTCAGAGAAAAAAACAAAACAAAAATATTTCATGAAGACTTTGAATAGTTTTTCTGTTTGACTAAAATAAGGTTTTGTGTGTATCAGTATATTCAGACCCATTTATAAAAATTCCAGTGCTTGAATATAGAGAAGTATCATTTGATACAATTACTCAAGCAGATTTTTATTGTTGCCAGTGTTTAGCTTTAGAAAATGCATGTTTCAGCCAGAATATGAGATTAAAAGAGATTATCTGTTGCTATTACTGCATTTCCTATCCTCTTTCTACCAGTCTTTTAAATAAAGAAAAGACAGCTTTGCTGCGTGTCAAGAATCAAATGGCAGCAGATTTGGAGAGACTTCTAAATCACCATGAGGTAATCTTCCTCTTTTAGCATTGCTACTATAAGTGCACTTTTCCCCTCCTGGGCATTAAACCATGGGGGAAAAATTGGTTTACTTTGGTGTGATTTGTTGGGGGTATTTTTGTCTGTGTCATTTTCAGAAACACAGATAACCATGTCTGTCATGTACTGGGAAGGGTCTCAGTTGTACTCTCAGTTGCTAAATTCTCTCTGATGATTTAGTCTCTCTCTGATCTTTCTTTTCCTATGCATCCAACAGACATACCTTACAGAATGTTTATGGTTTTCAAGCACTTAACAAGTATTTAGATAAACATGATGAAGTTGATACATATATAATCTGCAAGGCCTACATGTGCCACAGTATGCCTCTGGATCCCTCCTTCCTCCCTAGTCATCGAGACCAAAAACCTGGACCAAAGCATTGTGCAATTAATTTCCACTATGCTCATTTGATTTTATTTTCAACTCCAAAACAGAGGCTACGGAGAGGAAACAGGACAGTCATTACACAGGTTTCATTCAGACAAGAGTCAGGGTACTTTATTATGTGCTTACCTGAGTTTCATTAGATTAAGGGGTCAGGGTGCTACTGGAATACACTTTTAGATCTAAAAGTATGCAAAATTGTGCCATTTAGACATAAATGCTCTAGATGGGGAATCCTAAAGGCTTTTGTCCAGA
Organism: Acanthisitta chloris; assembly: GCF_000695815.1. Lineage (NCBI taxonomy): Eukaryota > Metazoa > Chordata > Aves > Passeriformes > Acanthisittidae > Acanthisitta > Acanthisitta chloris. Next base: position 85,384 of record NW_008673180.1, read on the forward strand.
TTTTTCTCTAAGCAATTTTAAGAAACTAATGTGGCATGTAGTATGAGAGAAAACCTTTCTGCAAATTAAATCTTTGAAATGGGATAGAAATAAACAAAGTTTACTGAAGGAGCCTTAAAAAGGGTGAATAGTGCCATAGAAAGTTTTCTGAAGGTACAGAATACTGAAAATGTGGGAAAAAAAGCTGAGCATGAATAGCAGTTAAATTATCTCCCAGAGCTGGTGGTTGATTTGGCAAGGATTTGCAGAGAAAGTACAACATTAATGAATCAAGAATTATGAACTTGAGGAAAAATGACACGTTATGTATACACAGTGATGGGACCTAACTACCCAGTTACCTGTTCAGAAAGCAGTCATCATAGAGTCATTATATCAATAGTTCTCTGGCATTATCTTTTCAGTTTTCTTATTGGGAAGAGAGAAGATGGGGAGATTCTTTCAAAGAATCTACAGCAACCCTAAAGTATCCTGTCAGAGATTGTATTATCACTCATTCTAATACATTATTTTCATATAAAACTGACTATCCTTACACCTCGTGAAGTCCTCTCACTCCACCTCCAACACTGTTCTCCCTCCTCTCCTTTTCATGGTATTCCCCCAAATTCTCATCGGAGATCAGTAAACCAAAACCCATGTCATGAATTGGTCTGAACCAGTTTGTCTCTCCTGACCACTTACAAAGCTAGTTTTTGTTAGAACCAAAACAAGACAATTTCACTGGCAGCTGAGTCTAAGTGAGCATCAACTTAAGTGAAGACTGTACTAATTCTGTTCCCTGAGTGCAGAACTCAAATGTGAAAAAATCACCTTAAAAATAAAAACAAGATCTTAAATCATTTACTTTCTTTGCTGAATTGCACTGCACGTTTGCCTGATACAATTTTCTCATAGAATGTTTTTTACTGTTAACTCTCTGAATTGATTGAAATGCTTGTGAAGTTGCATGCATGAGAGATTAAAATAGTCTAATTCCAGAAGAGAGTAATTGAACATGCTTTCCCAAACTGCAGGTGTCATTGATCCTGGTGGGATCATCTGTAGGTGCATCAGAAGTAATCTTTCTCTACTCAGCTCTTATTTTTGATGTTTGTATCCACATCATATATATTTAAATTTCAAATTCAAGACTGAAACAAAGGCAAATGTTCAGTTTGGGGTGGCTTTTTTCTTTTGGGGTTTTTTTGGGGGGGGGGTTGTGACTTTTAGTTTATATGAAACCCACTGGTCTCTGTTAATGTAACTGACTGGAAAAAGGGAAACATTATACACATCTTAAAAAATGGTAGAAAGGAGTACCCTGGGAACTACTGACCTGTTGACCTCACATCTGTGCCTGGGAAGATCATGGAACAGATCCTCCTAGAAGCTATCCTAAGGCACATGGAGAACAGGGAGGTAATTCAGGACAGGCTTCAGCAAGGGCAAGTCCTGCCTGACCAAGCTAGTGACCTTCTGTGGTGGAGTGACTACACCAGTGGGCAAGAGAAGGGCTACAGATGTCATTTATCTGGACTTGTGTAAAGCCTTTGGCACAGTCCCACACAACACCCTTCTCTCAAAATTGGCAAGAGATGGATTCAGTGGGTGGACTCTTAGGTGAATGAGGAATTGGTTAGATGGCCACATCCAGAGGTCAATGGCTCAGAGTCCCAATGAGCATCAGTCAGTGACAAGTGGTGTCCCTCAGGGGTCTGTATTGGGAATGATGCAATTTAATATCTTCATTAATGACATAGACAAAGTGTACTCTTAGCAAGTTTGCTGGTGACACCAAGCTGAGTGGTGCAGTCGATACAGCTGAAGGACGGGATGCCATCCAGAGGGACCTGGGCAAGCTTGAGAACTGGGCTCATGGTAACCTCATGAGGTTTAGTAAGACCCAAGTGCAAGGCACTGCACCTGGGTTGGGGCAACCCCCAGTATCCATACGGGCTGGAGAATGAAGAGGTTGAGAGCAGCCCTGCCGAGAAGAACTTGGAGGCGCTGGTGGATGAAAGGCTGGACACAAGCCAATAATGTATGCTCACAGCCCAGAAAGCCAGCAGTATCCTGGGCTGCATCAAAAGCAGTGTGGCCAGCAGTTCGAGGGAGGTGATTCTGCCCCTCCATTCTTGTGAGACCCCACCTGAATAATGCATCCAGCTCTGGGGTCCCCAACGCAGGAAAGACATTCACCTGTTGGAGAGAGTTCAGAGGAGGCCACCAAGATGATTAGTGAGATGGAGCACCTCTCCTATGAGAAAAGACTGAGAGAATTTGGATTGTTCAGCCTGGACAAGTGAGGGCTTCAGTGTGACCTAATTGTGGCCTTCAAGTACGCAAAGGGAGCCTGCAAGAAAGAAGGAGAGGGACGTTTGACAAGGGTATGTAGTGACAGGACAAGGGGGAATGGCTTTTAAGCTGAAAGAGAGTAAGTGTACATAGGATAGTAGGAAGAAATTCTTTACTATGAGGATGGTGAGGCAGTGAAACAAGTTGCCCAGAGAAATTGTGTATGCCCCATCCCTGGAAGGAAGTGTCAAGGCCAGGTTGGATGGGGCTTTGAGCAACCTGTTCTAGTGAAAGGTGTCCCTGCCCATGGCAGAGGGCTTGGAACTAGATGATCTTTAAAGTCTCTTTCAACTCAAACCATTCTATGATTCTATGATCTAGCATTTCTAGATAATTTATAAGCTTTATCATTATATTTATGCTTTAGCATATCACTATATTAATGATATGAAAAATACTCTGACAAAACATGATTTAATTGTATAAACATAGAGTGCATTTTTTGAATTTCAAATATGATAGGCCCTTGGCAAGCTAATTTCAAATTAATTTCTTTGAAAATTTCCTGTTCCACCCCTTCTCTCCCAAGGAGAGGTGCTGCCAAGTAGTTGTGCTCTCACAGTAGTTATGCCTCGGGTGCCTGGTTTTACTAGTGTCTTATCAATGAACATGCATTTCAGCTAATTAAAAACAGTAAAAAAATGATAAAGAAAGGTAAAATTTAGCAATGTTTTCTAAGAAAACTATAAAATTTCTACCTCAAAGCTGTGCAACATTCCTTACATCCAAACAACATCAGCCCCCACAAGTACCCCATAAACTATTCCTGATACGCAGCATTTTGCTTCTGTGTGTCATTTCACCACTTAAAATTTTCAAACTCTGGCAAACGATCAAGGAAGTCTGGGGAAGGAGGCTTGATTAAAAAAAGAAAGCATATACTTGAGTATGAAACAGACTTCATCTTTGATGTTCCTCATACCCTGCATGTTAAGAAATTGAGCAAATACTTCCAAAATTATTACTGTTTTGTCAACTTTCTTTTTACATCTCTTAAAATATAGGCCATATTAGTCATAATGGTTCTGCCTTACATTGATAATGGTTTTTTGAGACACCTATGCAGAAAAGGATATAAACACTGAAAAAGAAATGTTAGAAGTTGCATGTTTGAGGGAAGAAAATTACGAAATGCCAGTGCAATGCACAAAATCTTTTTCAGGAAAATGTGTGAAAATAGCAAGTAGCTTTTTGCGTGTTTATTTAAGTTTAACTTTTGTATTTTTTACTTTTAATGCAAACTTCTTCCAGTAGTTTTACAGTTTCTAAATTTTTCTAAGAGGCAATTGAAATCTTTGTACAGGATAGGACAACTTGGTTTACAGTGAATTGGTCTTCAACTGTGGTTTTTTGCCATCTTAATAAAAAAGTTAAATATGCAATAACATCATAATTTTCCAGTAATTATCCTTGCTAACAGAAAAAACTCTACAAATTTTCTCATCTTGGTTAGTAAAGAGTTAACTGCATTAAACAAGGTATGTGTTCTTAAATAAAAGCAGCATGCAGCCTGTAAATACAGATCTATGCAATTTGAAAAAAAATATGAATTGTGGGTTTATGTGTTTTGTACGTACTCTCATGTAATATGATTACTATCAGCCTCGTTTAGTCTTTGCACATACTAAACTGTCATGTCTTGTTAGGAATTACCTTGTTGCCCTCATGTCTGCAAGTAAAAACATTAGAATTCTTGAATAGATAAACCCAAGATATTCATAGTTAACATAAAGTGAAGTTTAGGTATGTTAAAAGTACAAGCAAAATGCCAAAGCAGTGTCTTCCAGCAACATGTTTCTGTAAGAGTACAGTTTTGACTTAAGGTCTTCCAGCCTGTGTGGTCTCTGACTGTATTAACTCTTTTTAATGGAATGTTAGAGTTTGAAGGGTTGGGGTTTTTTCATTTTTATCTCTTTGTGATATCAGCTGGATTGGTAATGCTTGTTTTGGAGGCAATTATAACATTGTATGCACGTTTTAAGTAAAGAACTTACATTCACGATTAATCTTCCCTTTTCACAGATTTTAATTTTGGAAGAAAAAAGTTAAACTTTCAGTCTTGGAAGAATTTAGATAGGTTTCCAACATGAGCTCTTTTATTGCAGGAAAAATGACACTAGATATCAATGTAATAAAACAGTTCATTATTTCAAATTATGTAGACATCTAATTTGATGATGATTATCATAATTTGCTGTGGGAAATCAAATGAAAACTAGTCATTTGACTTTACAAAATCTTAAATGTTTGTGTCCATCCATGAAGAATGGGAAAAATGGAAGCTTTTTTTCTTAACTTACATTCTTGGCCTGTTCTGAATTGTTTCTTGGCCTGCTACTTCCATTTCTTTCTGAATGACTTAGTCAATGGATGTGGAAAACATTTTAATCTAGCTTTTCATTTAGATCACAGAGAATTAGCTGGTAGAATAGAATTTCTTATCTTCTTCATATGGATAAATGCAAACTTCCCTATTTGAGAGGGAGGTCAGTGGCATTATTGCGAATGATCAGCATCCAGGATCACACTGAGATTGTAAAGCTTTCCCAGTACTGCTGCCCTCTTGGAGCTATCAGAAGGAACTGGGGTACACAGTATTCTGATGCCGTTTGTAAGTCCCTCAATGCAAGACAGTACAGCCAAATTTTTCAACTGATTTCAGAATAAGATACTTCATTTGTTTTGTCAATATATTATTTGTTTTTTCCAGATCCCTCAGAAGAGCATAAAACATTGTTTGGAGGAACAATGGGATCTCCCATTAATAACCTTCTAGTAAACAGTGTGAGGGTATTTTTAAAAAAGGATATTTCAAATCCAGATTAAATTTTTTGCATTATTATTTGTAGTCTAGATTCTTTCTTTAATCACTTGAACTTTACACTATTGACCCTCTTAGATAACCAAACCACAACAAAAACTACCCCAATTTGTAGTCTTGGTTCTTCCCACATACTCCAGTACTTAACCCCAGACTTGGGCCCTTGTCCTAGTGTCTTTGTCTAGTCAGAGAAGCACAAGTAAGGATGATGTTCCTTCAAAGCATAAATCAAGATGAAATTACAGATCATGCCTGAGCTGACCGAATAGCTCTAACACTGCCTTACCTCTTTGCTCCTGATTTTCCTTCTCCCTCCTCCTCTTGCACCAGCTCCAACACATTTCTAATGCCTCACTAGGACTATTCAAATCACTTAACAGAAACTTAACCTGGCCAAAAGAACAAGAACCACAAAAGTGAAAAAGTTAGCAGTTTGAATCACCTTTGGAAAGGGTCCAGCAAGGAGAAAAGCAAGTGAAAATAGGTATATATCAGTATTACTTACATGTGATAAAGAGTGCATCTTGTGTCCAAAACTGTAGAGTGTAGCATACCACTTCTGTGCCATCCTTTATCTGCATCCAAACTTCATTCCTTTTTGCCTATAATGGGAATCTATAGCTTAAAGGCACTGAAGTGCAGTTCTGTGTTAAGTGCTAAAGTGGGATGAATCCACTAAATGTTTTTTAGCTCAAGCTCTTGATCCATGATTCCTTTTATCTAGTTTGTTGGGTTTGGGGTTTTTTTTTCTTTCCAACAGTCAGTCTATGACTCAAAGAAATATTTACCATGAACTCTGTGATCTTGGCAATTCCATTGCCTTTCATGCTTGACGCAGTTGTTAGTATTTTGTAACATCAGAAGTGCAATTCTAGACTTTATCCATTGGCTTTCAAACTTCAGATGAAAACTTGGAAGGGCAGTCTGTCAGCACTCAGATGTTTGGCAAGAAGTGTTAGCAATAATTTTCTGAGGTTACATTTAAGAGGTTATAAATTTGCTATGCTTTGATGCATAGTGTTGTACTGTTTCTTCAGATATTTAAGATGTAGATGTATCATAGTAAAGAAAACTAATAATGTGCACAATTAAATCTATTTATTTTAGCTTGTCCAATTCAGAGTCCAGAGTGCAGAAACTGGCTTCTAAAATCTTGAAAATTAACAGGCTGGGGTTTATATTCTTTAAAGTTCATAAACCATTGGGGGTTTTTTGGGGAGGAAAAAAAAAAAGCAGAACAAATGAAGACATTCTTTTTATGTTTTAAATAAAAATATTCTAGGAGACATGAAAACAAAAAATGAGACAGTGTTGTACAAGACACTAATAGAAGACTTTAGATAAGTATTCCTCCAAGTACTAAGATCAGTTCAGTTTGTATGAACATAAGGGATTTAATTCACACTACCTATGGGGTTTTTAAAACTGCTTGAAATCACCAGTATGTGGTGCAGTCTGGCAATATGGTATATTTTAATCAATAAAAGTAAAACTAATATTGTGAAACTATTGTAGTAAGAAATAAAAGGGTAAAATTTATCACATAGATGTTACAAATTAGGGCTGTTTACAATAGTCATTATTTTCCTATAATGCAATTGTTCATGCAGACATGATTAGTTATCAACACATTAATATTATACACTAGTTAAAAAGCTAAGACAACCTGCTGATATTTTATCTCCTTTACACATCTGTGCACTCATGGTATATTAGCAGCTGTGCATACAAGTGATAGAATGTAAACTTACTGAACTAGTCACCTGCCTTATTGACACATTCGTGTGTTACTGCACCAGAGCTCTTCAGGTGAAGTTAGCAACCAGAAATCAGGGTCTGGCTATCTGCTGGGGGACAAAGTAGAAAACATGTAGCACTTTAAATAAACCTATTGGATATCAATCTGTTAAATGGCTACAGACATGTGGGGTTTGATTGCTATTTGTTTAGTTAAATCCAGTTAGCTCATGTCAGTAAATTGTTGTGTCACTCGAATTGAGTGTTAAATCTGTCTAAATATGTGTACTTGAATTGGTAGATCAGGTTAAAATTTATTTTGGCTAGCCACCAAGAGATCCTATTCTATTTAAAGCATATAAAAATATACAAAAACACATAATGAGCTGTTCTTGCTGAAAGTAGCCTACCAGGTTAATATTAAAATGCTAATTGCCTAAGTGGCTGTTATGTTGAACTTATTTTCCAACTAGCAGGTCAGAAGCTTTCCACATCAGATGTGTAACTCACCATTTATGAGTCAACCTAATGTTTTTCCTTTACAGCCATGTAACTCTTCCCCCTTTCCATGTTTTCACAGTTTCTTAATGATATGTCAAAATAATCCTGTTTAGTAACTAAATAGTTTTCTGTCCTTAACCGCAGTAACTGAACACCTATCTCACAAATAGTATACTCACAACTTAAAGCAGAAAACTATCACTATGCCTGTGTTGCAGAAGCAACAATCTAAATAAAAGAAATGGTGCTTTACCCAAATCTCCTCGGTTTGTGGTAGAGGTTAAGAGTTCATGTCCTAATGTAGTCTCTTAATCACAGCCATTCTTTGTTCTTTACATGTTTCAGTTCAAAAGTCTGAAAAGAAAATCTCCTTAGTGTTTATTTTTCCTAATTAGACACAAATTAACTCTTTTCTCTAAGTCATCTTCTTGTATAGGAACTGATTGCAATTTGGAAGTAGTTTCACAAACAAATTATATTTTCACTTTGTATCATTCTGAGAATTTACATTCTCTTTTTAATCCGTGTCTCCTGAAAAAGGCCACTTTCCAAAGTGCTGCAAGTCTCTTAAAAATTAAATCTAACGATTTTTTTATTTGATCTGTAGGATGGATATTTTACATTTGATAAGTGGTTGCCAAATGCATTTTCCAAGTGTCTGTAAGATTGGAGAGTCCACGTGATCAAGCAGGAGGAACAGCTGATAATTAGTCCTGTTAGGATATGCATAGTTTGTTAATGGCTCTGAGAGTTTGTCAGAGCTTCTGTAAACTTTCAGGGTAAGGTGCCCAAGGATTTATAGAAATCTTTATGAATGTTAGACTTTAAACATGGCCATGTGAATTACCAGATTTCCATGACACTGTTTCAAAATGTTAATATTTGCAGTGTCTGAGAGTCTAGTAGACCCTGTGCTCGCATATGTTCATCTCATGTCGGTATCCTGCACAAAACCCTGGTACTTCTCAATAGTTATCCCATTATCTGGCCCACAAAAGTGAAAGAAAAGACAGATGTTTTTATTCTTTCTCCCTCTTTTGAGGAGAAGCAAGGTCTCCTGAAGTATCTCTGCTTTTCCTTACTTTGACCAGTTACTCCTGTATTCTCATGTTCATCTTTTTAATTTCTTACTGCCCTTGGGGACTGCCCTTCACTGCTAAATTCTCTGTACCCAGAGTTAATTCTATCTCAGCAATGACCTTGAGGATCCTAGATGAGTTTTCAGCTTTTTATTATTAGTCATACTTTAAAGTATGGCTAATACTATCCTCAGCTGTAATTAAGTTATGTCGAAGCAAATTGACTAGGAGTAACTTAGGACAGAAACCCAGTGTGTTGGATTTAGGAACCTGGAGAGTAGCAACAGCTGCCATCTGCAAAAACAGAGGTAGAGAGAAGTTCAGACGCTCATAAAAAGCTTTGGAGTCAAAAGGGGGAGGGCAGTACGTGTTTAATCAGGGATGGAAGCTTAGTGGATAAAAGGAGAAAACTGCTTTGTTGGAGAAGAGGGGAAGGAAGGGGTATCTGCAGGGGTTGGGAAGACACAAATGAAAAGAAGTGATTGGTAACAGGTGCCTTCAAACAATCTCTATCTCTGCCTCTTCCCTGTCTCTCTGTTTGAAAAGATTGTACACGATAATGTCAAAATTATTTGTGTTTCTAAAGTGAACGACTTCCTGCTCATCTATGTGCTGCAACTTGTTTTATATAAAAAAATGCTGATGTACAATGCTTAGCTCTCTTTTTAAATGTTAAGCCACAGAGTAATTATCATTTTTCTTATGCTACGTTTATGTTCCAAGATCCTAGTTTCTATTAATGTTCTGCATGTTTTCTAAGTAGATTACAGGGACATTTCTGCATCACAAGTAAGCCCCGGAGCCATTCTCAGTTTTAAGCTTGGAGAAACAAAGTGACATTTACATTGCTAAATGAGTGTAGAGAAGTTTCTGCCTCATTTTTTTACAAGGAAAAACATGCTCCTAAGCAGTATTTCTCTTTTTTTTTTCTTAATCTATTTTGTTGCTGTCAAGCTTTAATAAAAGTTGAATTCCAGATAGTACTGAATTTAGGAAGAGGAAGGACTTAACAGCTGGGTACATTCATTCTTTTCTGTGAGCTATGTTATTCAGAATGTCTTACTATTTTTCATATATATTCTTGAAAGACTTATCTTTTCATTTGCAATGGTATACACTGAACAGATGTGTACTAAATAGGAAATTTCACAGGTAAAATGCAACTTATATATGGATTATGGGATGGAATTGGCATGTGTATTTTAAATTATATGTTTTTGAGAATTGAAATCAGTTAAAGTGATTAATGTTTAATCAAGAAATTGTTAGCTGATGATCAATTTGAAATTGTTCAGATTTTCTCAGCATTTAACCAATGTTATATTCCTTTTTTTCTGTAATGGCAATGAATATTTCCATCACACTCTGCTGCATATCCAACTGTGTAAAAATTTTACTTTTATTCACTTCATGGTAGCATTTGAATATTACCAAGTGGAAGGTTAATTTAAATACTCTGTAAGAAATACCAAAGATGGGAGAATCAAACTAAAATATTACCTTCTCAGAAAGTACAGTGACTTATACATAAAAATTTATGCAAATAAGGCTGTTTTGACATACTAGTATTTTAGTATCCATTTCCTGTAAGTAGAGCTTACTCAAGAAAGCATACTTTTTATTACACTTTGAGTAAATGAGTGTCACGATGGCTCAGATTTAAAAAAAGCATTTGGGGATTTAATCCTAGTTACAATTGCAAATATATTTCTGATCTTCACAGAAAAGTGGAAAAAAAAAACTTTGAGAATTTGACATGCAAGCTTTGAATTATGAGAAATTATTTCCTGGTTTTGTTAAGAAGTTAGAAAGATTTAACTGTTAAGAATAAATTCAAGATACAGCTGAAATAGGCAGAGATTTTTATGCATCTAAAAAGGCAGAAGCTGTTCACTGCAATGACTGGACCATTCTATTGTTGCCACAGTTCTAATGTATTCAGCTTATTAGATTGGAAGTAGTTTGTAGATCCAGATAGTCCCAGATCTGTCAGTTCATTTTAAGCTTCTATATGCACTGGGATATAGAGAACTCGTGAATTAAGTGTAGTGCAGAGAAGCTATCAACATCTTGCATATGGTCTGGCATCATTCCACCACCCAGTTATCGGATTCATTTGTTTGATCAGGACATTTCATACTGTCTTCCAGTTTCCAGCTTTACAGTGTGTATCCATGTGCCTAAGATGACCATATGTGCAGTTCTCACACCAAAATTCTTGCTGACTTCTCATATTTCCAGCACAGCTGCAATTGAGGATGCAACTATGTCAAATACACTCTGCCTTACTTGAGGGATTGAGCCATGACTTGTGATGTTTTCTTAATTTCACAAGTGGCTGTTAAAGTCTTCTTTGAGCACAGTTATGCATGTAGATTCTACTCCTGATAGGCACAAGCCCAAAGAGTTCCCTTGTTGAAGCTGAATTTGCACCAGTTGTGCCACTGCATCCTATCCATCTGCAGTCTTAAACGGTGGAATGACCTGACTTACCATTTGCTTCATTTTGCTGTCACATCAAAATGGCACTTATGTAGTGTCTTTCTGCTATTTCACACTTTGTTATTATTGATGTTACTGTCCAGTGTTGTTAATTCTGTGCTAATGGTGTTGGTGTTTTTTTCGACTTTCAGCCAAAAAAGGGAGACAAATAATTTGTTCCAGGTTAAAGGCTATAGTCCTTCTGCAGTGTGTCTGGCAGAAATAAAAAAAAAACTGTGAAGAACAGTTCTAAAATAATTCTTTGTGTGACTTGTCAGTACTTCAGAAGAGGAGACATTGTAGATACTCCTTTTGCTTGAGAGTCTTTCCTTGCTAATGACACATATATGTCTCCAAAGATCAAGTACCATACTCAAACGTTTTCTTCAAAGTGCTGTATGCAAATCATTGCGTATGTTGAAAGGTGGAACCAGGTTCTATTTCAGTCATCTGTTCTCCAGAAATACAACTATGCCAACGATCTATACAGAAGGCTTCGCTTGTTTATCTCCATTTTAATTGGTGAACTCCTGTGCTATTAAAAGAGTTCTGTCAGTGTAAAGATGATCTATCTGAGAAGTCAATTGTCAAGTGACAAAGTAGCAAAGTTGGATCTTGACTAGTTTTAAAAGTGTAACTGACTAATTTTAAAAATCTGTAGTGTCTATACTACATCTGAAAATCATCTAGGGATTTGTAGTCAGAAAGGAAAAACAGGCACTATTATGGTGTGATTTACCGTATCCTCATTTAAAATCAGCAAAATTAAGTGACCTTTGAATTTCTCACCAACAGCTATATAGAGGAATCAGGCAAGCTAGTTTGCCTACAATTAAATATTATTACTGAAGATATGTAAAGTTAAATGTGAGGAAATCCAACCAAATATTCAGTCACATGTTCCAAAGCTGAACTGCAACCAGAGTTTTCAAAGATCCCTCTCCATCTTGATATCAATGATTAAATTATAACAACTTTATTTTTAACACACCTTTACTTTCACAGAAAGTCACAGTGGGAGTTTAAGACACAACCAAGTGAGGAAATGCACAGGACTTCATAGAGGACAATATCCTTAGTATTTTCTCTACCACCACATGATATGACCATCACGCTTGACCCTACAGAACACCCTGAGACAGACAACTGTGAAGATGGTTCCTTCTGAACCACCCTTCCTTGCCCCTTCCCAGATAAAGATGACTTTCTCTCCAGAAGGAGTTATAGAAAGTATACAACTATTTCTCTCTGAATCCTCCCATGAACATTTGTATACTGAACATGAACTTTGAATTCTTGAGAGGCTGAGAAATCATTCTGAACTGTGCTCTTGACAGAACATTACCAAATGACTATAACATTCTTAAGTGCTGGTTTAGGTTTCGCAAATCCATGTTCTTTAACATACACATAGGCTTGTTTTCTGAACTCTGCTTTTCCCTGTGGAGACTTGTTGTTTGAAGACTGCAATAGCTGCCTGAATGGGAGGCTATGTGCATGTGAAGACAGATTGCTTTGACTCGCCACAAACATGTTTTTCATCCCGGACGGCTGTCTCCTCTCACTTGCACGTTGCATTATATCTGTTGTTTTTATTGTTGTTGTTATTTTAGAAGTTAGCGTAGCCACATTAGTCCCCAAACTGCTAATCAAAACCCTACTATTTGGCTTCCACATTGAGAAGAGTCCAGTATCTGGGCTCAAGTTAGAGTGCACTAAGTCCCTTTGTGAAGCAGGTTTTTGTCCAGTGCCTTCCATGCATGGGGGATGTACAGTCAACTGTTCTTGGACCTAAAGACAGTGCTGTAATCTCAAGTTTCTGCAGACTGGATACATATTTTTATTTTGAGTTATGATTTAACCACATGGGGACCATATGGCAGTTCCAGTGAGGAATACAAGCTTTCCAAAGGAGGTCCTGAACATACATGCTTTGCTCTTAACAGTACAGGAGACTTATGGATTTGAGAGTGGAAATGCACATCTAAAATAGTCATCTTAGTGCTTGACTCACAAATTCTGAGAGACCTGGAGTTTTGATCAGCATCTCTGAGGGAAGAAACCTCTGGTATTATCCCTCTTTCAGCTGATTTTTCTGACTTCGTCAGTGAAATTGTTTTTCACATTTAAAGGTCATAGTATTTAGTGACTTTTCTGCATTTCCATTCTCTTGGGCTGTTTTCTTCTCTGGGAACACTTGTCAGTCATCAAAATTCGGTGGTTCTGCCAGAGCCGGGTACATTTTTAGGACAGAAATCTCTTGTTCAGCTTCCACAGTACAAGTTCCCTGCTTCAAAATGGAGTTCTAATCCAAGATGAAGTTTGCAATTATAAATTCATACATTTATGTAATCATAAATTGAATAGAATATATGAATTCTATATGCAAAGCTAAAAGTAGAATATCATTTGGCATGGTAAAGGTTTGGTGCTATAACTGGTGTCACTTTTGCTCTAGAGGATGTTTGTCTGAGTACAGTAATCATGGGTTTACTGCACAAGGAAGGACTCGGATCTGATACACATTGGCTTCTTCTATGATGATTTTATTTTTTTATGAACAAAGCCATTAAATCAGACTTATTTGTCTTCAGACCAGAAGGTAGATACTTC
>NW_008673180.1:98974-105705 GCF_000695815.1 Acanthisitta chloris
ATCTACGTGAAGTTTCTTTTTAAGATCATTGTATGGAGATTGTTTGAGGTGCAAGACATCACTGCCATAAGAACGTAAGAACTGACATTTATTTAATTGTTTCCTGTAAGCCAATTACTTTTTCCTGAGACTGTTCCCGAGCATGATATATACATACATATCATTTTATCTGCTCATATAAATTTACATATTTATTGTAATTATAGACACACATATATAATGCTAAGTGCTTTTGAGTGCACATAGGGGATTCTTTAGTGCTTTGATTATAGTTAAATGACACAGTAAAAAGAAAAATATACTAGTAACAATTCACTGAAAAGAAACAGGATTGCTATCTTGATAAATATCTGTTGTGCTTAATGTAGGCAATTCTTCATACACTTCATCAATTAGTTACATAATAAAACTGCTCCTTCTTATGCCTCAATCATTTTCCCTATTAGATAGGTTTCATTCATTTTGTTTTGAGGATGTAAGTTACGCTTTTGTTATAATATTTAATATTACACTAATTTTGAATTAGGAAAATATAAGATGCTCTTTTGGTACTTGTGTGTTTGAGCATGTATCAAAGACATCAAAAACAACAGAAATGCCTTTATAGTATGTATAACTCAAAATAGATTTATGAGTTACGTGGCTGCATGCCTTATTTTTGCATTGGCTCATCTTTATCTTCTAGTTGCATTGCTAGTTGAGGGGATCAAATTTTATCCTTTGTATTCCCAAATTGATCTTCAGACTCCATTTTTGTAGGTTCTATTTCAATTATTCATTATAAGCAGGTAAAAACAATTTTAAATAAAGTAAAACTTACTTTTATTTTAAGATCAAACATCATCATAAGAATCTTAGATTCTTCTGAAATATGAGTAATATAAGCAGGTAACATCCAAATATAAATATTTTTCCTTTTTTTCTTTTACCTTTTAAAAATTACTTACACTTATTTGATTTGGTTCCTTTAACACTACTTTAAAGCTTGATAATTTTGAGTTAGTTCCACAACACCAGCACTAATAGCATTCAGCTTAATAAATTAGCAAGGCATAACTAGGAAAATATCCCAAAGCAAAAAACATTTTAATTCATGGACCTCATGGAAAAGACTGGTGCCTGTTCTTTGTACCTAAATATCTCCTTCTCTGTTTGTGTATTGGCACACCAAATTGCTTTTGCTATTTTTAACTAAGGTTGTTGGACATAACTTACCAAAAATAAATGGAAATAAGTAATTTCTTCTGATACTATTTACAATGCAATACATGTTACCTTACTTCACCTCCTGCTGTGTCACTCCCTGTGTTCTTAGTCCATTCCTTCTAATCACTGATCTTGAATTCTGGCTACTGTCTGGTTGTGAATGTAAAATTTACAATTACACTCTTATAGTTCAAGTAATCTTCATTAAATGTGAATTAATGTGCATAAGTAAGTGGAATACAGGTCATTAGATTGTTCTAAAGTATGAATCTCTATGTTTAGGGAATTTTATATGAGTAGATAATCTGTGGTGTGAGTGCCTGTTCTAAAAACGCAGTTCTTCCTAGAAAAGCAATTTGATACTTCAAATATGTGTGCAAGGGGAATTATTGCAAATTGGCTATCTAGGATGAACGTTGTTTTAGGTGAAGTAGAAGGCTGAGAAAAGTACATGAAAAGGAGAGTGAGGTGAGAAATGGATTCAGGTTATGACGACTAAATTTAGGTATAAAAATGGAGGTGTCTGCAGGGAGGTATCTTTCTTTGCTTTGTAGTTAAGAGCAGCCTATGGCTGCTGTTGTTAAAACACGACTCAGCTGGCACACCAATAGGTGTCCACTTCTGACTGAACTCAATCACTTTCCAAGCTGCATTGTCTGTAATGGGAAATTAGATTCCTAGCTCATGTTCAGATACTTGTGTTTAGACACATCAATTTAGGTATTTGAGTGGAATCCTACTTAATGTGTCATGCAGCTCATTACTTTGGGTTTTGGCACTTCTGCTGGCACACAGAGCAGGTTAGAATCCTTAACAAAAATTCATCAGGTTTCTGTGGACAGACTTTCAAAATAGTTAATAATAGAGCATAGCCCTGATACTTGTTTGTATGGGCGACGCTAATTGTACATATGCAGTGCTTTTGTGCCAGCTGCAGAGTTTAATTTTTTCCTTGAGTCATCTGAACTCACCTTTTCTTGCTAACGGCATTGTTTTCCATGTATCCACACTGCCACGTCCCACGGAATGTTGCGTAAGCGGCGAGTGGGTGCTCGTGTTCCCAGACTTTGTGACAATGAGACCAGAGGTGTAAAGCCAGCCCAGAGAGGAGCTGGGTGAATCCACCCAGAGGTGTTAGTCCTCACAGTCCTCCCAAGAAGGATTGCTGTCTGGCTCTCCAAAGCCAAAGCCTTCAGACTTGGAAGCCTCAACACAGTGACACACAGCTTGCATTGCATGGCTTGCTTATGCATCCAGGAGCCAGCGTGGCAGGGACCAAACACTTCCACAGACAAATTGGGAAATGCAGAGCTTTAGCAACACTGTTTTCTGCAGTGCACTGAGTAACTGAAGGCAATATTGTAAGTAAACAATTTGCACAGCTCTGCCTGGACATAGGCTCATGGACTTGATACAGTAGAAATGTATAAAAATTTTAACCATCCATTTCTCTTCACTTCTTTGTTTACTTTGCCTATCCTGAAATTAATCCATGTCCTTCTACACAAAAGATTCTTCCCATCTATCTTCCCCTTTTTTCACAAGGTTCTGTTGCCACTGGAACTAGTTCACATATTTCTGCTAACACAATCTCCAGAGCTGCTTTTTCTTTGCTAGCTTTCTAGACCAACTTGCCAGTTTTTAGGATTGGAAAATAATATTTATAGAATCAAGGTAGCATGCCAACAGTAGCAGGTGGTGCTAATGACTCTTTGTTTAGAACATTCAAGTGAAGGTAAGAATTAAGATGGTGTTCAGGAGCAGAGAAATCTAGAGAGATGGTTACAATTATTGCAGTTCAAGATGGAACCTTGTTTTCAGTATTTCCTTGGTTGAAAACAGCAAATGTGTTGGGCCAATTTTCTTTCCTTGTTTAGCAGTACACATACCAGTGATTCTATTGGATTCAGTGTTTCCTGTGCTATTTTGCCAAGTTTGTTAAGCTCTTTCTCACTAAATGTGGAAGGATTTTAGAAGAAACATTAAGGCAACCTTAGCTAAATTCTCATTGTAAATTTGGCTGTGATGCTGAAATAACTTACTTGTTGTAGGCTAATTTTTCATCCCCACTCCCTGTCATTCCTTCCTGGAGAATCCTCCTGTCACAGGGGAAGCTTGTGTGAGAGCTGACTCTCCAGAACCTATTCCAAGTCTGAAAACAGACAGGGCTGTGAAGTACAGGACAGATTCTGTTTAGCAGAGAAGACTTTAGACAGTCAAGTGGATCTTGACACAAGAGAATTTGACCTTACACATACAAGTTTCAACTCTGTTTCTGAAATAAATCTGCGTGACAGTTTTTGGGTTTTGCTTTGTTCAAACGTGCAACTATTTGGTCCACAGGATAATGCAATTTAAGTAGAGGAACAGCATTTGCTAATGTCAAAACATTGTTTATGTACAATTTAATCTCCTGTGATGGTGTATTTATTTGCTGTATACTCGCTTGAGTTATTTTCATCAAGAAATTCTGTCTATGTGTCGCTTTGGCAACATCTTTGCAGAGTTTACAACTTTGAAAAACATGTTGGCATCAGCTATGCAGTCCTTTGAAACAGCTGCTCTGCAGTCATGCTGTTTCAACATGCCACCACACATGGCTGAATTATGCAAATAGTTAATATTAAATGACTGAGATACAAGAACAATTTGTACACTCGATAAAGCTGGTCCCTGGAGTGTAACATCCATTCATGTAACTGACTTAGTCTGCCACAATTTAAAGGCTACAGCATGATCCTTTTGACTTTGTATCTTGTATTAAAGGCACAGTGGACAGAGAGAAGGTATATGGCAGGAATGTTTTAAAAGGCTGAGGGTTTTTTTTAACTCGTTACTAATAATAATGCGATAAAAATAGAATGTGCATCAATGTAATTTTCTGGCATTGAGAAATATTATTTTCTGGCATTAAGAAATATTATGGAGAAATAGGTAAGATATAACAAATGTTTGTCATTCAGCTGTAGACACAAATTACCCTGTTCTGGTTGAGAGATAAGATAGAATGTTAACCATACAGAATGCTAATACAGTAACAGTATTGCTTATTGAAGACAACACCATTTGTAAAAAGCAAGCAAAAACATTAATAGTTTCAAAAAATGTAAAATTGTCATAAACCTTACTTTGAAATTAATTACTAGAAAATTTACTACTGACCTTGCTTTTCTAACTCTACAATAATGAATGCTCTGAATAATAATAGTAGTAATAACAATAATAAATACTTTAAATTCTGTAACTTATAGTAATTATACCCATTACACCGGGGGGGAGGGGGAAGGTGTTGGGTACTGGGTGGTAGAGATGACAAATTAAGATGTCCAGTTAAAGTCAGAAACTGCTGTTATTTCCTTTCTTACTCTACTGTACATTTTGAATAATCTAATTTGTTCAGCTGAGTAGTAAGAAGAGATTGCTTTTTTAATTAATCCAAATTGTTTTCAAAGCAAGTTATTAGAATCTCCAAAAATAGTCTGCATTTTATATCTTCTTCTTTTTCTTCTCCCTTGTTGGAACTTTCTTTTTTCACAAAATTTCCTTTCCACTCTGATCCCACTTTTGCTGTAGGTCTTCATTTTGCTGTAGTTTTTTCATTTATTCTTCTTTTCTAATCTGAATATAAGGACACAAATGTATTTCTAGTAATGTGTTTATAAGATTTCTGTGAAGACCTAGTGCTCAAAAGTACAATTTGTCACAGCGATTCAAATTAGATTTGTAAACTCCCTCAGCCTGAAACAAATTCAAAAGAATTCTTTTAAATCAAATGGTAGTTTAAATTAAGAGAGATAGTGGGTTCCTTATTACCAGTAAATATTGTCTTTTACAGCCTTTAAGCAAGACAAAATTTGAGTTGTAGAAATCCTGTGCCTGTTTCATTTGCTTACTTTTACTAGTGTCCAATTAATAATGTTATTAATTATGGAAAGTATATGTTCATTCTTGTTAAATTTTCTGATCCACTTACACATTTAGTTTGGTGGCTACAAATTTATTATTAATAAATAAATATTTCATAGGTTCAGATGTAATTTAACTGAATAACTTAGCATTGTTCTTTTGTGGGTTTATAGGAACTTGCCGCAATGAAGCAGATTCTAATTAGTCTACATGGTAAACGCCATGAACAAAATTTACCTCCGTCTCATGTTGATGTGAAAAGTGCAACTACAAAAACCAAATCAAACCCTTTGGTAAAACTCCTGCCAGAGCATGAAGAAGAAAATATATTTACACCTAAACCAACATTATTTGTAAGTACTATGAGAAGAGTAAGTGCCATAAACTTTTTTGATAATTCTCACTTTTTAAAAAGAAAAATGGAGATGTATAATTAATTCAGCTGAATACTTGCAGCTTGTTATGGAAACAGTCAATGTTGAGGAGATAAATTACAGTTTATGATGTTATTTAGCTAATTGGTACTATCTGAAGTTCACAGCAAGCTCTTTCTAAAAAGAAAATAATTATAATATGACAATAGTAAGAGCAGTTAGCAAAATTTTAATAGTTGAAGGGATTCACAAACTATGTATGCAATTTTAAACCTACCCTGATTGTGTATGAGTGGAGTTTGTGTATATATTGAGAAGCAGGAGGTGAATTTATGTATACTTATATTCATGTGCATATATATATTAATGTGTATGTGTGAACATATCTAAATAGATATAAAAAAATGCAAGACTAGTATTGATACAACTTTGGTTCCTAAGGATACTTGATATCATAAAACCCTATTTTATTCTTATAGAAACTAAATGCTTGGGTTTGAATACGTGCAGTGGCCTGCTTCAGATTTAGTGCCTCTAGTGCTTGAAAGCTTCATGAAAATGGTTTAGAAGTTTCTGATTGTGTCTGAACTGATAAATTCAAGAGAGCCAAGTTGCAATGCTGAATCACAAAACAAATCATGACTCTTATTTGCACTTTGTGATGCTGCTTTTCTCCAGGGTAGACTGGTTGTATCCACACTGCATAGCATATGTGCTATTCTGGGCCAAATTTAAATCTTTTTTTCTCCTTTTTTTTCTGGTGGAGACTTTAATATTCAGTGTCTTAAGCAATATGTTTGTATTGCAGCACACCAGATACTGATTTTATAATACAAAATGTAGAAAATGGTGGCATCTCTTGGACATGATGTGAGGGCATTTGGGGATTTTGGGGGTTGGAAATTTGCTTGGATAACGTTATGAGACTAAACACAGACTTACCCAGTGTTGACTCACCCACAGTCCTTTTGGGGTGGTGCTAAATCAGACTGTTCAAACTGTGTCTTTGATGGAACTATTCAGTGATCCAAAACATGAGCAAACAATTAATTTGTGTAGATGATCCAGGGTTTCAGTGCATAATGTGTCCTGTCTTACTTAGGGATACAGAAACAGTATAGGAATCTAGAAAAGCTGCTTTGACATTTAGAAATTGTAACCAATTGCTCTGTGAAAAATTGTAGTCTTTTCAGACTTTAGAGTAGGGAACTGAAAATGGGCAGATGGCACAGGGTTTCTTCTTAG
>NW_008673180.1:105737-122091 GCF_000695815.1 Acanthisitta chloris
CAGTTTAGGTCAATTCCTAGAATTTTAAAAGCTTGCACAAATAGAGCAGATTTATTTTTTTAACTGAAATCATCAGAATGAGAGAAAGATGGAGATTAAAACGTGATGAGAACCCCCACAAGGCCAACTGGATGGAGTAGACTTTTAAATTGAATGGTTATTAAGTCATAGAGGAAAGAATTAATAGAAAGCAGACAGAAAACAGAACCAGAAAGGAATAACAGACTAAAGAGATAGTACTCACTAACTCAAGCAATTATACCAAACCCTGAAAGCAGAATAGTCCTTACCTTGTTCCACCTCCACTTCAGCAGTTTTATTTCTGTATACATACTACCAGTGAATTTGCCACAAGAATGATAAGCAATCCTGACTGTGTAGCAGCAGCCCAGTGATTATGAAGGCAAGGAAAAGTTGCTCTCAGATAATTCTCTGCAATTAAAATACTTTCTACATTGTCAGAAAACTTGTGAATTCTTTTATTTTTAATTATAATTTTTAAGAACTATATTTCTGCATAAAGTATTGGTCAGCTTTGGCACACCTAAGATCTCTTTTCTAAGTTCCATTCCCTTTTCAAGTGGGAAAGTCAGATGATGTTATTTCAAATGAAACCTGTTCATGGCACAGCTGATGAATGTTTTCATTGTGACAGATATTTTTTAAAAAAAACATTTAGTTTTTACTGTATAATCTGCTTTTTATAGCCTAGCAATGACAAGTTTTAATACAGATATGTTGTAATAATAAATGCATAGTCTTGTTTTTAATAGGTTTGCGTTTAAGCAAGTAACTCAGTTATCACTGTGAACTACACAGAAAGGAAAGAGACTTTAGTGTACATTGCTTGTTTTTCTTCTGATCTTCACTGTCTCACAATTAAATGCTCTTTGTTTTACAGACAAATAAAGAGGCACCTGAATGGTACAAGAAACTGCAAAAGAAAACATCACCATAGCAGTTTCCCGAAAGTATTCAAAATAATCCTTTTGGGAGCTTTTCTTTGCAGCAAGTTATTTTCACCATAATGATGCCCTTCTTACTATAAAAGCAAATAAACAACTGTTTTGGTTTGAACTGTTCTTTTATAACTGTCAAATAATCTTATGCTTCATAAAATAACTTTTAGATTTGTTGTGTGAATGAAATGTGTGGAAATAATGTGTGCAATGATTTTACTAACATGTATTTGAATTCTAAAAGATAAATAAACACTAGTGTGTTGTGCACATTTATAATCTTGGCAGTTAAAGGGCATGTTATTCAGAGTGTTCAAATTAATGCATATTTCAGCTTTTTTATATTGTTTTTCTTGGACCCTGTGTTTCATGCCACATTCCTTGCAACTATTCTGGCTCATAGAAATTTGAAAAATATACATGAATTAGCATCAAACTATATCCTACTTTCTATGAAGGACATTAATATCAGCTGGAAAAAAATTAATTTGCAGTTTGTCACTTGATGTCATTTGTTCTACCAAAGAGGCATTAAAAATACTTTAAAGAAGCAATAAAATACATCTTAATTATCAGCACTGATACTTAATGGGCTAGGTAGTAGTGTAGTTACATCAATGTGAGAATAAAAATAGAACCTTGATGTGTGAGCACTTAGCGTGTAATGGTGACATGGGTAACTTGCCATAATTAATTGTATGAAAATAAGTCCCATCTTCCAAGAATACATTCTACTTATTTATTCCAATCCATCATCTATTTTGACTATAGAAAAGGTCTCCAGTATTTTAAAGCACTTTTGCCTGCATATGGTACATTTCTGTATTTAACATACTTATCGAGGATATTGTTTCAGTACTGTACACTGAAAATATTGCTTGGATTTCATTTAAGAGAAAGCTCCTTTGTCCTTGACAATATCTCTTCAACTGATTATTTTTTCCTACCTAGACGTAAACAGTAATTGTTTACTATATAATGCTGAGCTCTATCAAGCCTGTGATTCCTAGATACACTTTTCTTCATTTTCCAAACACAAGTTTGAAGCACAGCAGTATTTCCTCTGCTCCAGGAAAGTTTTGGGGGTTTTGTTGGGGTTTTTTCTAGTCCTGAGAGAGTGAGGTAAAAATGCTAGCAATTGCATGTCACAGGTTTAAAATTATCATTCTGTGAGTGAGGGAGGCCAAATGTGTAGACAGAGGTAATATCTTTTATTAGACTGCTGTTCACTGGGGGAAAAAAAGCACACAAACCTTTGGGCTCACAAACCTATCTATACAGACATTCCTGAATACCCTTGGTTTCCTGAAGTCTAGGCTTTATCTAACTTATATTTTTTTGTGAATAGAATCCTTAACTTTTATCTCCTATGAAACAGCTCCCATACAGAGATGCTAATTTTGTAGTTTGTAATAGATACTTTATATGATTCAGTGCCCAGTTTAACTTCCCAGACTATCCTGTTTGTCTGTTATCAATGAATAATTCATAAATTATATTATCTAGAAGGATTGTCAGCTATTTTAGGCAAGATACTAGTTGAATTCTTTAAGTATTTACAATTTGTTCTCCTATAGTATCATTATAAACAAGTTGGTGAGATATGGACCGTAAGGTGGGTGGAAAATTGGCTGACACACCAACCTGACGAAAATGTGATCAGCAATGCAAAGTCCAACTGGAATAGTAACACCCTTTGGCAAGTCCATAGGCAGTACCAAATTTGGGGGAGTAGTCTTACACTGGAGAGCAGGGGCTCGCTCAGAAGACCTCAACAGGCTGGAAATTGGGTCAACAGGAACTGTATGAAGTTTAACAAAAGCAATTGCAGTCCCACATCCAGGATAGAATAACCCCATATGCCAGTATTGCTGCAAAGCAGCTTGGCAGAAACAGACTTTAAGGTCCTAGTGGACAACGAATGGAATATGAGTCAGCAATGTGCCAACCAGCCACATCCTGGGTGTCATTACCAAGAGGATAGTCAGCAAATGCAGGGAAGGGATCCTTCCCTTTTGTCTGGCACATAGGAGATCACATCTGCAGTGTTGCATCCAGTTTGGGGCTTGTTCAAGGAAGACATTGACATACTGCAATGAGTCCAGCAGAGATGCAGCAAGATGATCAGGGGCTGGAGCACCTGATGTAGAAGGGGAGGCTGAAAGAACTCAACTTGTTCAGCCTTAAGATTAGAGGATTTAGGGGAGGAACTTCTTGCAGTCTCCAACTACCTAATGGGATGATACAGAGACAACAGAGTCAAACTCCTCGCAGAGGTGCACAGCAATAACAAAAGAGACAATGGACACAAGATGGAGCACTAGAAAACTCAATCAGCTATTATGAAAAGTGTTTTTTTACTGTAAGGATGGTCAAATACTGGAACAGTTTGCCTAGAGAGAGACATTCAGAACTCAACTCGACAAAGTCCTGAGCAAACTGGTATAATTGGACCTGACTTCAAGATGCACTAGATGATTGATTTTCAGAATTTCCTGTCCAGCCTCTCTGGTATAATTTCTAAATATACTGATACAAGATAGTGACATTAATTTACTTCTTGCCATCCAGAAGACAAAATTCTGTTTAATTCTTCCATGGAAATGCAATGCACAGGAACATTTTCACTCTTAACAGGATAACTCTGCATTGTAATTTTCTGTGTCCTCCAGGCAGCCTGATTTTCTAGGAAGGCTGCCAGAAAATTAGGCTGATTTGTGGTGAAATGTTATTGGCATTTAAACAGTTCCTCAGATGACAAAGTGACATACTCTGTCAAAGGGTTGATTTGGGGTTTTTTTTAATTATTAACAAGGTCCATCTTTAAATGTGCAAAAATAAAACTAATTTGTGAGCATATACTGATAACACATAATGCTGTTCTTGTAATTCATGTAGTCCCTGTGCAAATCTCCTCAATATGGTGGGGTTTTTTCCCAGTTGAAGACTTCACATTTTTCCTGTGTTTCCTCACTGGAGTCCAAGGCTATAATTAATTATCTAGGAGGAGACCTTCTAAGCTTCTCATGAGAAAGCTAGAATGTCACTTAAATGTAACTATTCAAATGTGAAATGCCCTGCAGCAAAAATTAATGAAGCTTTTTGCTCTTTTAAGTAATGAAAAGGCTCAGTTGCATTACCTGTACAGCACTTTTACTGATGTTCTTTCCCACAAACATAGTTGTCAAATGAATTATTCCAAAAATTCTTCTTCACGGTCTTTGCAGTCTCCCATTGTAGTAGGCCTCGTGTCAATGATGTGTGAGTCAAAAATAATGCACTAAGAGAGATTTCTGAGGGTAGTCATGCATGTAAGCAACTTGTGACTGAAGTGCCCAACCCACATAATCATCCTCAGTTCCTTGTTTTCAAACCAAAGAGGGCAAAGCAAAAAAAAAAAAAAGTCAATCCACTACTGCATTTCTTGGTTCATTAAGTAGGTGTTACTTAAGAGATAAGTTCCGTAAACATATGGGTTGAGCAGGAAAGGAGGAAGGACAGTGGCTTAGAGCAGGTTAGGATACTTTTTTTTTTTAAGTGTAATTGCTCTCTCACCTTTCTGTCCCTTGTTTGAAGCTAAGAAGCTCTAGAGCATCAAGGTAATTTCCTGTTTGAAGAAAAAACCTGAAAACATATCATTGCTTCTTTTTTTAATAAGGACCTAAGCATTTAAGGCTTACTGCTGAATCCTGTGGTCATAATTCACTGGCACTGTAGTTTCTAAATATTTTCTGTACAAAGAAACAATATGTCATTAAGATTTGTAGTCTTCATCCCCTTCAAGACTTTCTGTACAAAACAGCGATGAAACCTTGTAACAGAGGAAGGACTGTGAAATTAAATATTAGTTGTCTGAGTATTTGTCAGTATCTCTGGCAATTTCCTACCTCTTACACATTAGCTGTTGTTTTCTGTTTCAGTTATACTTTTGTAATGACACCTAGTTCCAACAGAAAAAGAGGAACACGTAAGTCTATTAAACCTCTGACATCTGCAAGATGGTCAGGCAGAATTCTTTTAGTCCTGGTAGGTATTCATCAGCTTCCATGTCTTTGAAAGGCATGACTCAGAGAGCATGCCATTCTAGAAACAAATTATTACCTTTTGAAGATGTATTTAGGATATTATGTATATGTGTCTCAATGAATTGTCAGTCTGTAGCACATTTACATGAAAACAGATTTATACACAACAGTCTGAGTCTGTAACATCCTGTCATCTTTCAGGTTCATGCTCTTTAGGGAGGTCTACTTCGGAAAGCATTTCTCTCCCTGTTAACATTACATTTAATAGATCACATGCCAGACTTCCCACTGAGCCAAAGAAATGTATCCCTGGTATTATATCAAAGAATATTGAGAATCTGTATTTATTCTCGACCTTTGAAAATGAAACACATATCACCAGAAGATCAAGTTTTGCTTAGTGTCTTTAGGCAATATTATCCCCTTAAATTCCTAGGATTGACTGGGAACTGTTGACCTTTAAAATGCATAATTCCATAGCTTAATTAAGGCAGTTACACTTAGGGTATTTCAGACTGAAGCTGGGCTGGAATTGGCAGCACTACTGGGTGCCAACACGGGGGACAGAGGACGGCAGTGCTAGCGGAAATGTACAGTAGATGGGAATTATGGAAGAGTGGCAAGTACTGCAGAAGCTTTTAGTAGCAGAAGTAGGTTCGGCTCTTCGCAGATTTTAGACCCTCTGCAGCTCTTTAAGCCCTCTGCTGACAGCACAAGAACCATGAACTTTCTTCCACAGAGTTCATTTTGCAGAGTTCCCTTTTCAGCCCTGATAAGTTTTCCGTAACAGTAAATACCTGTGGGGTTTGGGTTTTTTCTTTTTGAGAGAAACATTGGAACCAGGTTCAAAAAAACTGGTGAATTTTAATCAGCTTACCCTTTAAATGATGAAGGGGACAAAAATTCCAAGCAAATTTAATCCCCATGAAAGGAGGAAATGGCAGAAGTGTTCAATGTAAAAAGTTAGGATTGATCGTGCAAATAGCTTTTACTCAGAAACTTACATGTTTTCCTAGACTGTGTGCCCTTTCTGAAGATGCTACAGAAATAACCACTGTAAAAGAGAATGCTGCTTTGACTGAAGCAATAGAATCAACTTCGTTTGACCATGAATAATTGAAGTCTTTGTGTTAATGCTCCTTTTAAGGGAGTAGTGGATCAGTAAATGTAACTTAATTGCAGGAAAAGTCTTATGGATGGAATTTATGACTGTATTTCAATGAAAGTCTTTTCATTTTTCCTTTTGGCTCAATAGAAAAAAAGGATTACTTACATTATTCAGTGTTGAGCTGAAATTGTTAGCAATTTCCAGTGATCCTGGTTTTGTGATTTAGAGATACTTATTGTGCAAGATTCTCTTTTGCTTTCTTACTCAGTTCCTTAGAAGAAATTGTTTCTTTGTGCATTATTACTAGGTAGAGTCTGGCAATGTAGTGCTTGACTTCTAAAAGGGAATTTTCATATACAGTGTATATGTGGATTTTAAACAGAGCTGTTCCCTAAGTGCAGTGGTCTATTTTAAAAGAAAGAGCTGAAAATATTCTGAGTTCTCTCTGAGACCCTGAGAGAGGGTCATTTCTGTGCCCAGGCTTTCTAGAGCTCCCCATCATGGGTATAGTGCCAAACATACAGACTTGTCACTCTGTGTTTCACAGGGCTGTGGTTTCTGAGCACACAGCTCCCAGTGGAGCCGTATAAACAGAGATTCACACATTGTCATCCAGAGCTACATGTAAGACATTCACAAAAAAAATTAATATCACTCATCTCTGTGGTACTGTGGGAAGGGTAAGCAAGGGAAAAAGACAGTATTTTGGTGCAGCCTATTCACTTGTCACCTTTTCCTTCCTGGGGGTTAGCATATAAATAACATTTTTGTGAGTCCTCCTTTTTGGACATTGAAAAGGAAACAATCTGCAAGTCCTGCAAGAATGGCTAAGTCCTTTTATTTTTCAGATACTTCATCAGAGAGGTTCTGCGTTCAGGTCTCAACTCCTAAGTGATCCTTAGGCACCACTTCTTACACATGAATCTTTATTTTACTAACTTACTACTTTAAATACTAAGTCCCCCAAATCCAATCAGTACTTATGAGTAAAGGAGTACGTGCTGGAAAGTAGCAAGGAGCAGTAAAGGGACTAATATGTCAGTGACTTGAGTCTTACTGAATTAGCACATTCCTTGTCGTTTTGTGTCATTTCTTTCATTATTGCAGTAATTAACGTTGCAGAATTGCATTTGTGCCATTCATCAGGGAATGGAGAACAATAACAGTGTTTACCAGCAGCAGGAGGGAGCTTACCTTTCTTTCTCAACCCTGTAAAATCTCTGCAGGCTAATCTCGGTGTGCAGCCAGGGTGTCCTACACAATGGAGACGGTCTGAAGCCTCCCTCGGGGACACCCGAGTGCACTGACCAGCTCTGGTGTCCATGAAAACCAAACAGCCAATCCTATGAAATATGGCAGGTTTTCATCCTGACACACCATTTCAAATCTGTACAGGCTGAAACCTCTGTCAAATAGATGTACACCATGATAGTCATTCTGAGATACCCAAATGATTGTAAAAATGTACAGAGTATTTTCAATCCCTTAAACTCTGTGAAACTACTAAAAAAATTAAAATCAAGCTCTTACATTTTCAGCTGCAGTAACATCAAGAATCTTTGATATTTTATTATTTTGTAGTTGTAAACTGAAATATTATATATAAATACCTATACATTTTAAACATAAATGTAAGTCAAATTATTTGGATCTAATATTTTTCTGCAAAATATTTTTACGTGAACACCCATGTTTAAGGTGCTTTCAGTCATTAATTAAATGCCAATTAAGTATCTTGAAATTAATTTTATTTTAAAATGTGCTACTGTACTGCATCATCTTCATGGACTTGTCTGATCTACTATTCTGGCTCCAGGAATTGTCAGATTCATGACAGAAAGGTGCCAAACTCTCCATGGGACAACAGTGTACAGTACCACATTTACTGATTTGAATGACAGCCCTGGTAGAAGGGCTAGATTTTCATAAATACCTACATACAGTATCTTTGATAAGCAAGCTTTCAGATTCACTGGATGTTTCTGGAAACAGAATTACCTGACCCACCTTCTCAGCTATGTTTTTTGTTATTCTTTCATGTAAGAGATTTTCTGTGTTCTCATCAGCTCTATCTAATTTCTGAAAACATAAAGATGTAACTGTAAGGTTCTCCTGCTTGGGTTCCACTCAGCCATCAGGTACCAAAATCACAGATATTCCAGCATTCTGTGATCACCTGCACTTGTCCTCGTCACAACAATGCCACGTTCTGCCACTTACACAGAGAGATGACAGTACTGGCAGTGCTTCACTCTGCATGAAATACCAATTGTTGGGTTTGGAATAAGAACAAGTGTGATCCTGAACATGGATTTACTCGGGCAGAAACTGGAACTCAGTCTGAACAGAACTGGCAAGGCTTTTGGCTTCACAGTGCTCTGTAGTCATTATACTGCTTCCACAGGAAACTGAGAGTGTACTGCTTTCCTCAGGTGATAGACAGGACTTAATCTGATGATCTCTGTTGTGTTCACAGAAGTTAACTTCAGGTAAGATGATGATGGGGCATTTCTGAAGAAAAGAGTGACCTTCAGCCCTCCAGGTTTGGAAGGAAACAGCTAGGACAACATTCAGAGCTTTCAGTCTATTAGCTTGAGACACCTTCTACAGACTACATAAAGCTCCTAAGTAATGATGGGTACTGAATTTAATATATGCCTCTTCCTTCTTCGTTTTCTGACGTCTGCTTCAAAACCACCAGTTTTTTAGTTTTTATTTATCCCATTGGTTAAGCACCTGACTTCACAGAATAGTTAGGAACCTTTGACAAATTAGTGGATTAAGGATACCATGACTACTTCAACACTCAACTTTGCAAAGGTTAGAACTTCTCAGTTGTACATTGCCAGTAAGAGTACATTGAATCCAATGCAGCAAATTAGGGCCACAGCATTTGATGGAGGGTGGATATTTAAAAATATAATGCATTAATGTTTAACAAAGTAAATGTAGAGGGATATTCCTTAAGCTGTGCAATTCAGTGTGAACAGGCCACTTCTTTGGCTATTTGGTTATTACTTAGCTTTCTGTGAGTACTGTTTCACTCCTGCATTCAGAGTAGGGGGCATTGCATCACACTGTGTCTCAGTGTGATATTTTTGAAAGAAACCCTGAAATAAGGCTAGTTTAATGGTACCACAATGTCCTTGGGATAAATAAGATAGAGCTTTTTTTGCCATTAAATTAGATACCAGGAAAGCTTATTGCCACTGCTTCATACTATAAATAATGTCACCTGGAAGTGCTGCAATGGATCATTGTGAAATGCTTCTGTTGATAGAACACAGTGAACCAAGCTGGTCTAACCTACTATGATTAATTATCTCATAGGTGAATTTCACTATCTTCAAAATAATTGTTTTAATGCAAGATTTAAAATAGCAGGGATGGATGATGTATTGATGAAAGTTTGTGCAACTGCAACCTGCTCTATTCACACGATCTGGCAATGCTAACATAAAGCAAAATGAAAAGAGGTAGCATCCTCTTTGTCCCTTCCACTTTGACTTCTTCCACTTGGTAGTGAAGTCGTATCTAAATGCAAAACTTAACATTTGAAATACTGTAGTGCTGAATGGGAAAACACTTTAAAACATGTAGAACAGGATGTGATTTTTATCGTGGTCCTGACAAAGTACGCATTTTAATACTGGTTAGTTTCTCCCATGCGATAAAATACAGATTCTTTTTTTTCTCCCCCACAGGTTACATGCAGATATGTAGTATCTTGTGGCAATTTGTACCACATTTATTAATCATTAGGCCTTACTCTCGAATTGCACAGAAACAAGGTTTTCTAATCACCAAAAGAAGCTTTGTATTTTCTTACTCTACAAAGTTATCAATACGCAATCTGGAGAGAAGCCTTGTTTTGTCAGAAGATTGAATCAACTTTTCCTCTCCTTTATCTTATTTATATCTCCCAAGCAGCACAGGGATTAAGACACGTTGTTAAAGTCTTGCCTCATCCAACTTGCCACACTGCTTACGAGTTCGTGCGTAAGAGAGCTCCGGAGCTTAACTAAGCATGTTATGAACCGGTCAGGTAAATGCATTTGGAATGAGCTGTACATTCATGAACAGCAGTTTTCCATACCATAACACAACATAGACCAAACTTTCATTAAGTCACCCAGCAACAAGAATACTTATGGGTCAAATGTGAACATCCTGTACCTAAATGTTTTTATCTTGAGCTGCTCTGGTAAAAAAAAAATTAACAAAGTATCATTAAAATGGAGAAAGGTTTTTATATTGGTCTCTTGTTCTGAAAACATTTATTTTCTTTTGTTAGTAATTAAAAAAGCATTTTCAAAAATTATGAAAAAACTTTTTAAAACTTTACAACTATTAAAAATATATTAGTATATTACAAGTGAAAAAGCAACATTGTGTGTCATTAGGCATTACACCTTCTAGAACATTTGTCTTCTCTTTTTAATGGACATCTTACTCGTGACTTATTTGTGAATTTCTGTGTGCATGCATTTCGATGGATGTATGTCACTTCCAAAGCCCTACTGTGAACTGACACTTGAGTCACCACCGACATCCACTGTCATTTTTCCCCTATCATCTTATTTCTAGGTTGTTGCAGTGTTGGCAAATCAGTCATTTTCTGACTATGCCTTACCTGGAGTAAAAGAAACTAACCAAACTGTGTGGAGGCAGTTGCTTCCTTGATGAGAAGAGTTGATTGTGAAGCAAATAGAAAAGCAAATAGAAAAGGGGGATGCAGCTGTGTCTCTTCATTACAGTAGGCAATTAGAAATACAGATTTTCCTCATCCAGCAAGATAAATACTGTCACCAAGTCTGTATGCTCCCAAGTGAATAGGAGATAGGACCTATATGCAGCCACGTTTTATCAGGGCTTCCTCGTAGTGGAGGACTGAAGTCTCTGAGGTCAGTAGCACTTGGCTCACTCATCTCTCTTATTGGTCAGTTTGTGATGGCCACTAAACACAACAGATGCTCTGAGGAGTTTTAGCTTCAGTAGTCAGTCCAATGTTCTCTGATGTCTGGAGTTTTGATGATCAGGATTTGAAACATTCTCATCACAAAAAGACATTCATTTTCTATGGATTAGTTGGGATAAAAAAATCAAGTACATCTTCAGAATTTCTTCTGAAAGCACCTTATGAACTCCTGACACCCTTTTACCACAACCTGATGCACATTTTTGTAATCTGTACTTTGCTGTTATCCCTCCTGACAAGTGACATCCAGTTACTCAGCTCACTTACTGAAAGATGTTTGACAGAAGGTCAAACCTACTTAGTCTTGAGGCAGATGCAGAAAAAAAATCAGTACTGGTTCTTAACAATTTTTTTCAAAGTACTTATTTGTTCCTAAACCTCTTTTTTATTCAAAAAATGTCAATCAAGCTACCAGGGCATGATAAAAATGGGAATGGTTACCCAAGTTATTATCATCATTATTAAGCAGGACAGAACCCTGTGGTAATTTTAATATTCTCCAACTGACTCAAAAGTCTTCTTTTGCTGCTGCAGCAGCTGTTTCTGGCAGCAGAAAGGCTGGTTCCTTCCAACTGCTACTTTTTTTTCTTCCCCAAGGGCATACTGTTTAGATAGACAGGAGATGCTACCTAATTCTTTGTGCCCCTTTGTGTCGGGGTGGCTCCTCTGAACAGATCATGAAATTGAGGTGTGCAACAGTAAAAATGGAGAAACAAAGCCACATTACCCATTTGGTTTAATCAGTAATTCCTGAGCCATGGCGTGCATGTCATCAGTGTTCTGTCAGCTGCTTCAGTGTGATTGTCAAATGCTAACAAGAAAGATCCATCAGACCACAAACAGTGATATTCAAGCAACCTCACTGTGGGAGACTGATCAAGATTGAAATTGTCTAGATTTAACTCCAGTCATTCAACCTCCAACCTTTGTAGATCTTTATCTGATAGCTCAAAGAATCCACTTTCACAGTTTCTGCTCTATTTAGGCATCTATACTGCACTTAAGTTTTAAGTGTGTACTGTAAAGGTCCTTCCAAACGGCTGTCAGTCTGAGAGTTTGTGCGCTTGAATTACTAGGACTCCGCAGAAGGTGACCAAGAAAAACAAGTTTACATTAATTATACAAGTTTTTGGGTTGGGTTTTTCTTTACTATTTTTAATTAAAAAATAAAAGGGGGGCATAAGTACGAAAGACTAAAAACTGCATTCTTAAAATGAGCACCTCAGTTTACTGTGTGGTCCATACAGAATTAAGGTATTCCAAGGGAAGTAGTGTCTCCCTCCATCTCAAGGCTGCACACCAACTATTTCAGTAGACATTGCAAGAACATGCAGGCTCAACAGCTAAGTGTGAGGATGTGTTTTCACCTCCTCTTGGCCCGTGGATGCTCAAAAAGATTGAGCATTTCAGTAAAACACCCTCACTGGTGCCAGATACAGTATAACAGCTCCATAAGGTTCCCCTTGGATGTTCAGGCATCTAAGATTTTCATCTTTCTTGGCCATCTTGAGGAATCTAGCAGACTAGCCATAATAAAGCCATGAATCTTTTCATGTCTTCATATATATCTATACTGGAAGATGGATAGTTTAGAAGCATCCAACATACCAAGGAATCTAGAGATTTGTTGTTTCAGTAGAGAGATTTCCCACCTTCATTATTTATTTCCCCCTCACACTTACCTCCTCAATAAAACTGATAGATTATTATGTTTTCTTTTATAAAGGTAAATAGCTTGTTGTAAAACACCAGTCTCCCTCATGAGGCCTTACACACCAACTTGGCAATATTCCATTTGAAAAAAAGTTGAGACTTGTCAGTTAGGAGTTTTAGTCAAAATGTTGAGCTGAACCCAGTGATATATTTTGCAAAAATGTGTTTTGCATAAACTCTGTTATCCTTTGTGACCAACTTTATTCAAAGGTACTTCAACAAAGTCTTGTTTTTCATAAACATATACTAAGTGGCATAAATTATCTTTCTATTTTAATAAATCCACACATTGTTCACGTTAGACTGCTCAAATTAGTGTCACAGTGCAAATTTGTAATTACCTGCATCATTTAATTTATGTTTTCTAAGTACTGGTTCTAAGTCTAGCTTTCTTAACAGCCTTCTGGAACATGTCTAATATTCAAATAATCAAATATCAATCCTGAAAACTCACTGACCATCTCTTTTAAAATTCTTGCTGTCAAGTTATCCAGACATACTCATCTAAGACCATAAATAGTAGCTGGTTTAATATGCTCTTGAATTACTGTTGAAATGTAAAGTATTTTGGCATTAGATGATATAAATTAATTTCCTACTCTTTTCCCAAATACAGCACAGGCATATTTAGCATGTTTTTTCTCCTTGCTTAACCACAGTTCTACATCTTCTATTTGATGGCTAATCAGACAATTGTTAGAGTTCTTAATATATTTAATGCACTTGTTTTAGATGTCCTTTTTGATGCAGATCATTGACTTCTTAGGCATCTTTCTTCCTCCATACTATTTTTTCATAGTCACTGTCATCGAAGTTGTATTTGCTGTTACTTGTTCTTTTCCCAGCTGTTGACTGTCTATAATTATAACTGCTTTACAAAATGCCCTCTAAAAAGGCAGGAGGAAAGAGGTTGCTCTTTTGAGGAAGGGATGTTTTAACTAGCTTCCATGGGATTGTGGACTTTGAGGACTGTATTCACCTCACTCAGACTCGGATGACTTATTCACTGGCTGCTACTTAAACCTAGTACTTACTTCAGTTTTGTCTAATGCAGAATTCTCCTACACCAGAGGCAAGACTGTTTGAGCACAGAGATACAGCTTAGTTTTAGGAATTAGGAAGATGACAGAGCTAACAGCATGAGCTCTCCTGCTTTACCACTAAGGGTATAGCTACATGACACACTGAAATTCAGGTTTCTGCACTTGCTCTCAATGGTGCAGTTCAGGTCCCACAGGGCACATAGCCACACAGGCTCATTAGCTTCTCTGGACAGCCAAAGTGGCCTGTCAGGGTCTCTGCAGTGCTCCCTATGTCACAGTAAGCAGCACTCTATACCCTGCAGATATTATGTACTAAAGTCCCTGGGATCTTCTTTGTGCACCTCATAAGCAGTTGAAAGAAGCTTATCCTTTCTTCCCTTTCTTGAAAGGACACAGTGTTAAGAGGTGAAGGAATTTTTTCTGACCACATCCCTTCATTATTTTTGTTCTCAACATTAGGATTTAGTTCCAGATGAGCATTTGTTGCCCCACCTCATTATGCTCCTACAGATTGTTAAACTAGGAGGATGTCATTGCTTTAATGCCCTCCTAGCTAGTCCAGCCAGACCATCCCCTCTGCCATGCAAACGCCTGTAACGGCTCCATCTCCCAACTTGCACATCAGTATTTCACAAAACCCAAATCACTCTCTACCATGTTATTTCTCTAATCAGGAGATTTGAGCCAAAACACTCAATTATGGCAGCTTTACAGTTAGCAATTGTTAACAGATTCTCAGCATAAATATTTTGGAGAAAAAAAATGCCTTCTTTGGTATTACAGAATGTGCATTTGTCTCATGTATTGAAACAGTTAAAACATCAGTATAGGACCATCTATTGCTAAAAAGCATTGCCACCACATTTGCTTTTATTAAGCAGGCAGCCTCTGTGTTGGATGGGGGAGGTAGAAGAACAGAGTGCTAGCAGCTCCCACCAAACTTCCAAGTGACAGACTAACCACCTTTCCAAACATGGTGAATGTTATTTTGTGAGTATGCATTTTAATTAATCTTGTGTAATTACCCCAAGTGTACAGATTTCCATCTGCTCTAACAGGACATCAATAATTAAATGACATGCTTAAGGAGCGTGTCGTTGTCATTTCTGGCCCTACAGTGCAACAAGTCAGAGCTGAGCAGCTGCATGACAACGGATGAAAATACAGGAAAGACTCATCTCCTAAAGCTGAGTCAGTGACCTGTTGCTCTTAAAAAGGCCTGTTGTAATAAACAGCCTCCAGTTTACATATTCATTAAACTTACAGAGGTCAAAAAAATGAAACTGGTAACTAGAAAAGATTTTTCTGTATTTTTTTCTTTTCAGATGAGCTGAAAATATTTGAACTGTACCCAAGACCTAGAAATATGAATCTGTTACCTAAAGGTAAGACTCCTTAAAATCCAAGTAAAGATTGGATTCAGCTACCGAGTAAGATGTCTTGTTTCCTCCAGACAGGTTGATGATTCTTAATCCAAGAATTCAAGTAATGAGCAGTTGAAGTTTCCATCTTGAAACATCTGTTCCGCCAAGTCAGCACTGGCCTTGATAAATAGCAAATCAGACTGATGCATGCAAGTGTATACACACATGCTCAAGTTAAACTTGAGGGAAAATACTTGAACAGATCTCTGCATAGACAGATTTATATAATTAATCTGTAATTAGGCTTTATACAGTGCAGACTGACTCAGGTCAAAACACAGAAAATGCAGACATGGTAGGTCTTTACCTGTTGCTGCAAAAGGTTTTTTCAAAGGTTGGTTGTGGGTAAGTTTACATACCTTCATTTAGTTGTCACAAACCTTCACTGCCATTCTAACTTAGTCATCTTACAGTGGAAGAAAAATATGTTTAGCTGAAGGATAAAAACAAACCACAAATACAACTGCATCTGAGTGCTTTTAGCAACCTTAGCAGACTTCAAACATAACTTCAAAATTTTTTCTGAATTTTCACCTGTGCAAAAGAGAAGCTTGAGCACACCTCTCATTTTATAAATCAAAAGTCTGCACCAAGCTTTGCAATAGTGATTCTCCTTGGGCCTATAGAATCGTTTCTTTTGCAGTTTTTTTAATCTTTCTATTCTAAAAAGCTGTCAAATACAGTTCTCTGATGCTGGAGCTGCTCTGTTGAGGAGGTTTCTACCTGACATGATGTGCCAATTCAGTTCCATTAACAGAAAATGCCAAGCTGGCTCAAGAAGGTACATGCTTCACTCCCAGCAGTGCAGCAAAGAAAGCCTGAGGGACTCCACTAGGAACAGGAAGGTTTGACACAACTGTCCTAGTGTATACAGAGAGGTTGGCAAAACAAAATCTCACTTTCTGTACATGCTTCACAACAAAGTCTTGTCCAAGGGGAACCCAGAGGTATTTTCCTGATCATAAGGCTTCGCACACCAGAGCAGAAAGGTGGAATGGGATGACTACTGAAATGCTAAAAGGGAAAAGAAGTCAAGATGAAATGTGTTTCTACTCAAAATACCAGGCTGAAGTAATTACAGAGTGCCATTTGTTATTTCAGCAG
>NW_008673180.1:122107-125635 GCF_000695815.1 Acanthisitta chloris
CTATCACAGCATTTCTGGTAAAGTGAAATGAAAAATGGGAACCAGGCTTGCCTTTCATAAGCAAAAGGAACACCTCTGTAAGCTAATCCTGAAACAGCAACAGATAAAGGTACACAGCACTAGACTGTCATTTCATGATTTCCCACATTCGCTTTAGCAGAAAGTCACCCTGCTACATTCCTCGCTGTGGTGGTGCTGTATTATATAGAGCGAGTGGCATTCGCAAAGCCTGTCATGAGCTAAGATGGTACCTCATGCCTAGTGCAATCCTGTCTTCAGTGGAAAGTTAGGGTGAAAAAAATACTTTCCTAAAGTAAAAGGATCATACTGGCTTTCTTTTGAAAGACAGAAGTAAGAAGATAAATGATTTCTTCCCTTGGGGAGATGGAGTTTAGTGAGTGGCCAAAATTATGGACAGCTACCAATTTTGCAGGAAGAAAGTTCATTTCCACTTCTCTAGTAAGTTTACATGAAAAAATGAGGTGGGTATTTGCTGTCTCAGAACAGGCCTCTGAATGTGCTAAAAGCTCCTGAAATTATCAGACAGCTTCTGTGGCTTTCAAGCCTGGCTGAGCTCCTCAGTTTTCCCTCACCTTATCATTCTGAAACAACTTGTCCACGTCTTTCTACTCCCTCAATGTCCTCCATGTCTTTCCTGTCCCTCCAAACAACACAAGCACACGTGCCCATCAACTCTGGCCCTTCTCCTCCCCACCAGGACAGTGGAATACAAGTCCCTTCCCTCAGAGGTAAGCCTGGTGGAGCCAATGAGTTTGGAGAGCAGGGAGCCTGTCTCTGCTGCCCCACTGCCCGAACTCCTATGCTCCCAACCCCACTCCCACAAGGCATTGCTCTGCTCCTCCACTGCCAAGCTCCCGACTGCCTGGGACTTGACATTTGTTCTTGTTTTCTCCTGTCTCCCCTAATGGGTATAGCACTACTAAGCGAAGAGGAATGTACAGAACAAGAGAGTTCAAAGTAATTGAGTCTACATTCATTCAGAAAGCCTGGATCCCTGCCCACTCAGAACCTGCAGCATTTCCAGAGTTTCACAAAGTTTAACCCTTTTTCCTTGAACCTGGTAATGCTCTTTCAAGCACAGAGCACTGCACTTCTCTTAGCAGTGACCAAGGACGCTGAAAGGTGTCTTTCACACACTCAGGTCCAGGTGCTTACCACTCTATGTTTTATTCCTCCTTTTTTTTGCTCTGTGGGACAGTAACTAAAGACTTTGAGTTGTACTTTTAAAAAGATGTTCAGGGCATTGTGTCGCAGAGGAATGATCCCTTACCCTAACTCCTGAACATGTCTGCTGGAAGCCTTGCACAAACAGGACTGTGCTGGGTTGAAAAGAGCTCACTTGGTTTTCTGCTGCAAATTTTTCTGGTGAGGTATAAACTCACTTCGAATTCTGTCTTCAAAATCAATGAAGATGCAGAAACATTCCAAAATTATTTATCACTGTAAACTCATATCTTTTTCTGATGATTCATTCTAAACAAACTCTCATTTCAGTTTCATTTAAATTATATTAGTTGGCAGCTTCCTACTGACTTGAAATTTGTAAATAATTTGTTTGTTCAAAGAAGTAGAAAATCTAGTAACAATGGACATTTTTTAAATGGGCTATCAAATATTTTTTTCTGTCTAGATCTAAACATGCATTTAGACCATCTGTAAGCTAAATAGTGCAGTATTGTGTAGGTCAGATAAGCAGCAAACCTGAGCAGGAACAAGAGTTGATCTGACTTGTCTGTTTAATTGCTAGTGACAGTAGAAACGTCAAAATAAAAAAATCACCCTGTAAAAATTGTATAGTCTTTAGTAACCTTCCACTGATTGTTGTCTGACAAAAAACTGTAGGAACAGCCCCATCATTAGCACAAAAACATGGTGATGAGATTGAATTTATTTACCTGCAGTTCAGACCTAATTATAGCCTCTCTAAAAAAATGAAAACACATTCAGAGCCACCTCTGAAAATGTTTAAAGTATACACAGAGCTTTATTCAGTGATACCATTCTAATTAACCTGCCAAAGCATGTGCCAGAGCAGACCTTTTATAAATGTACATAAATAAAACAAAGCAAAACAAAAAAAAGCCCCAATTTTGAAATTACCTGTTAATCAGATGGAGATAAAACATGTAATTAAAGTCTGCAAGTCTCAAAAACATTTCAGTTACTACAGCCATACAATTCACATAAATGTCTGAAAGTCACTAGTATATGCACTACATCAGCTGCTGCCCAGCCCTATGTTGTGTCTGATCTAGAAGAATTACAGCCAAATTAATTTCCAGACAGCATATTGTAGCATTTTTAAAGCTGTTAGAGAGCAGTTTAGACTAAACTTGTCTTTTCAGAGGGTCAAAAACGTAGTTCAAAGCCTGACCGGTTTGACATAGGGTACACGAAGGGCATTCAAAATGTGTAGTTTGAAGTATAACCCTACAGTAAGGCTCTGCTAAGGATATTCACACAAAAACCAAAAGATGACTCTAAAATCTGTTGGTTAAAACACCTGTTTCTAGGCTTGAGTGGGGAAAGAAACACCAGCAATGAGTCTTCAAAAAAGGACACCGAGGTTGCATATTGTCTAAATGCAAATACGTGTTAGTGTTGGATGGAAATTAGCCTGCACGGCTTTAAATGCTGCGCTGACGGGAGCAGCCGGATCTACGTGAGTAATAACAAGCATCAAGCGGCTACATATTGCCAAACAGACAGTTTGTGTAAAGAAATGTTATGCTGAACTCTTTCCTCGTTCTGCAATTAGCTTTCTGCATGCAGGCGCTGAGACATCCTACTCGCCGTGCACTGGGCGGCAAAGGGGAGGAGTGCCAGGCTGACCAGAAAAAAAAAATATGCTTTTTTACGATTTTAAAAAAGAGCCTTGTTTGTAAATGATAGGGGATAAATGCGGGGAGGGGGAGGTTGCCAACATTTCTGTGGATTCACAGACTCTCTCCCTGCAAACCGAGAGCGCAGCGCTGACAGGGCCAGGAGAAAGGTGGAAAGTTTGTGCTTTTTTTTTTCCGAGGCTCCACTACACGCTGTACTTTTCCCATCCGACGTGAGCCCGTCGATGTCCCACCAAAGGACAGCGTTCCCTGCTCCTCCGAGAAACATGCGGGAGCTTAGCTCACCGGCCTCTGTCTGCGGGAAACACGCTTTGCGTCCAAACCACACCTCAAAACAAGTAAATAGAAACTTGCCTCATCCGAGAGGGGGGAAAAGAGAAGAGACAATCGTCGCTACCTCTTTTCCTCCACCCGTCTTCCTTCTCCTCTGCGCTATTCCTGACACAGCCTTTTCCCAGGGCGCGGGGGGATGTGTATTGCCGCGCTGACATTTATCAGCAGCAGGTTTCGAGTACGAGTTGCCTTCGGGACAGACAATAATAAATTTGAATGACTGCGTCTTAAAACCCCTTTTGAAGATGAAAGGTAGGGCAAGACGGTTGCTCTGAAATGCCCACATTAGCAGCGCTTCTTTCAAAAGACTATAAATAATAGCGCGGCACGA
>NW_008673181.1:0-19965 GCF_000695815.1 Acanthisitta chloris
GGGGCTGCGGGCTGCTCTGTAACGCCCGGCATTTCAAGCGCTCCTCGGGAGCAGCCGCGGCTCGGCAGATGTGCGGAGGGAAGGGAGATGCTCTCGGCTCAGCCCAAGAAGTACGTGCCGGGGGAAGGTTTCGGACAGGGAGAACTGGGCGAGGAGAAGGGAAGGAAGCATTTCTCTTCTACTTTGTTTTCTAAGAAATGGTTTAAATGAACTGCTTCTCTTTTAAGGAACTCAAAAATCTTTTTGGACTTGTTTTGATGTAATGAATTCTGTGTGTGTGTTTTTGTACCTCTGACCCGGGTCTCCCCAAAGGGAAACGTATTTACTCTGTGCTGTGTTGTTTAGGTTTTTAGGATCGATTTGGAGTTTTGGCTGATGGGAAAAACTGGTGCTGGAGGGGAGGATGCTGCAGGAGGTTGCTTATGATGGTATTTGTTGCATCATCAAGATCTAATTGATTAAACCTTATTGTGATCTGGTCAATAATAACAAGAAAAAATTTATGAAAAAGAAAATATAAGTGAAGTGCTAAAGCAGAATTCAGAGTGGTTATCCTTTTGTGGAGTCAATTAATGTAATGTAAAGTGACCTAAATGAAGTCCTGTAGGGAAGATTGTCAATGCATTTTGCTAGGATTATTTGAACACATTCATAAAGAAAAGAGGATTTTCTTGTGCATCACGAATTAGTTACGATGTTTTGGGGCAGAAGACTGAGATAGATCAGCAAACAAAATAGGAAGAATTTGTGTAACCCTGTCCTCATACACCCCTGTCCTTGTATACCCTGCCCGTATGCCATTACAACACTTTGTAGAGATTTTAGGATAGAAGATTTCCTGCTAAAACTGATAGCTTGCCTAGACTTAATTTTATTAGCCAGCCCAGCCCTGGCATTCAAAGAAGTCTACTGAGAATATTTGTTTCTTTTTCTAGTCTGAAGAGTGAAAGAGAAAATGTTTTGGGAATGCTATGGGAGAAATTCTAGCTTGGGAGGGAAACTGTGGATGTTGTCTCATTGCAACAGGTCTTGGAATAAGTCAGAAAAAAAGTTGGGCTAGCTTTTTATAGAGTCCTTTAAAGTAATAAATAAGTGGCAAATGAACAGGAACTTGACTGTGTAACTTGTAACTAAATTATTTAATTGCATTGAGTGTATCCTGGCACTGCTGAAGGTCTTAACTTTTAATTTATTTTGTCTTTTTAATAACATTTTTATCATGGTGGCTTTTTGAGTTATTTTTGCTGTTAAACTTCCAATAATTTCTGAGGAAGTCCAAGTTTTGTTCCCTGTCATTATATGCTCACCAAATTTTGAACTAGTTCTCATTCTGTATTACTTTCTCTTGCCATAAACTTAGCTGTACAAAAACAAGTATAGGTGCAAAAAAAGTATGTTGATCAAGGGAGTTAAAGCTCAAATTTTGTTTACTTTGTTTGGCTGCCTTCAGAGGTTGCAAATTATCCCCAACCCAGGATGTTCTGTATTTGCAGTACTCTGGGGTGCCAGTCTGCAGAGAGAGGGTGGCTGCTGAAGGTGATCTGCTTAATCCAGTAGTCCTTGGCTAAGTGGATTTGGAAGCAGAATTCATTGCACATGCCAGACTGGGCCCTGAATAGAGACATATGTCTGCATATTGTTGCAGGTTATTAAATGAGGCTGATAACTCTCCTGAGCCACCAGAGCATGGCAAAGTAATGGTACTAGATGAGATGATTCAGCCTTTGGTATCAATGTACCCAAGAGTTTTTCAGAGTTATGCAAACTTAACAGGAAACAGGGTGTTGCAACACATTGCTGCTGCAATACAAGCCAAGCTCTCTGATCCCTGAAAAGTAGGAAATCTTAATATACAGATGCAAGTGAACTGTAGTAGTTACTCATTATGCAGCTGAGAAGCAACCAAGGCTGACTTGCACAAACTGACTGCACACTACTAAAGCCCTCAAGAATATCACTGCTAGACTCCTTTTATAAATTCTGTGATGAGGACAGTCACCCTAGGAAATGCTGAAATAAAAAGTTGTTCAAACTTCACATGCAGCTTTGGTAGACACTGGGACTT
This sequence comes from Acanthisitta chloris, assembly GCF_000695815.1. Lineage (NCBI taxonomy): Eukaryota > Metazoa > Chordata > Aves > Passeriformes > Acanthisittidae > Acanthisitta > Acanthisitta chloris. Next base: position 2,066 of record NW_008673181.1, read on the forward strand.
GAGAGCATGCTTAGCTGGTAGAAAAGTGAGCAGTCAGAAATACCTGACACATATGTTAGTCAGTAGCTCGACCTGTTGTGCCACACGCAGAATGCATGGCACGGTTCAATGTGCAGACTTTGGCTGCTGTGCAGGTGGATCACTACCTATGCCTCTGGGGCAGTCTGTGCAGTGATGTCCAAGCTTGGAGTTACTGGCTCTCCTGCTGAGAGAGCAGCTTTGTTTGACAACATTTGCAAAGCTGAAATGTACCCTGAGTAGAAAGCCCAAGAAAGAGGGAGATGGACTTTTCTGAGGCTTGCTGAGCAAATGGGCAGAGAACTGTGAGAATCGGCTGAGTTTAGTGGATGATGCAAACCAGAAGACTTGAATTCCAGGTGGTTATGTACACCTCTGGAAATTTACTGACTGCCATCAGCACAGCTGTGCTGCCAGTGAAATGACTGACTAGGTGAAAACAAATCCTTGCTGTCTGGATGGTGAAACGGTCAACATTTAAACAGCTACAGCTAACCTAGAGCTAATAGAACAACAGGAAGGACCATGCCTCTTTGTGCCTTGTTAAGTTAGCAATGCCTTAAAAAGGACTTGATCTTGAGTGAGAACCACATTTATTTGGGTTTGAATTATAGAAAGGACAAAGTCCTTCCATGGAACTTTCTGCGACCAATAACTTTAGTGTTTAATACATTACTTGCCTTTCATTGAGAAAGAAAAATATGCATAGTTTCTTATACACCTGGTATCTTTTGCTATGATTTCTATACTGAAACTTGTGCTAATATTGAAATAAGGTAGTTGACGTCACTATGATATGGAAAGAATGAGCATGGCTTAGAAACATGCAGTGTGGGACTCACCATGCCCTGACTGTCATAAAGGCCCCTCCCTCCACGGTGCTGCAGAGACCATTGCATTGAAGCAGAGTGTTAGCAAATGAAGGTTAGCCGTGACTTCAGGAGTGCCAGTGAGACCCTGGATTAATGCTGGTGCTTTGGACAACCCTAGTGACACTGCTGTAGGTAAGTGCCAGTCTGTTACTCTTCAAGCAGCTGATGAGGGAAGGCAGTTTGTCTCAAATGCTAGAGGGCTGCAACATCTGCAGTATTTGCAGTCCCTCCTCCACAGCACGGGAGGTAGCAGTCTAATGGTGTCCTGGATAATGCTTCAAGACCTGGGAGGTAACAGTCTGATGGTGTCCTGGATAATGCTTCAAGACCCTTAAGTAATCCATTCATAATATAATTATTTTGTATTGAGAATTAATGACTGTGAAATTGCTTTGCACTCTGTTATTAGCTCAGTGTTGACTGTTTGATGACAACCAAATTAATAGCCATAAATTTTTGCTGAAGTTCAATGCAAGTTTGCTACTAATAGTAACTATTTGTAGTCAGTGGGCTTTTAGTTGTGGACAGCCCTTAAACTAGTATCTCTCTTACCCTCACTGCTGTTGTGAGCAAATCATTCCTTCACCCATTTTTCCATTGAGAAATGCTCTTTAGTGCAATGTTTTTCTGGAATTGGGTGGACAGAGAAAGGTCCAATGTGAACTCAAATCTAGTATGGACATGACTTGAAACAGACTTTTTTAGTCTTCTTTTGTTTGTTTTGTGAGATGCTCCAGCACATATTACTTTGCTGGCCTGCTTATATGATTTTTAAAATAAAGGTTCACTTTTGTGAAATGCCATTTTTATTCTTAACTCAGAAAAGGAAACTGCCTTGTGCTGAGATTTCTTTTCAGGTAGTTCATCATGGCTCCAAGCTGATGTTGCAGAGGCAATGTAGGAGTTGCTTTAAGTCCACCCCATATCAGGAGACTATCACAAGGGTGAGAGGACGATGATGTTTCCTTATAGAGATGTGCTAAAACTTTTGCTACCTTTTGTAGAGTCTTTAAAAGTGGTCTAAAACAAGAGACCACATTAAAACAACTACATTGTCCCTATTTTCAGTGTGCTACGCACAGCAGTGGAGAGGGAAAGGCTGAAACTCCTTCACTGCTATATCAAATTTGTCTTGATGCTTCTCCAGGTTAAAGTAAAGACAGTGGCTTTTGTGTGAGATATTGCTTCTTCCTCCAAAATGAGCACTGCCAGGAGATAGTTAAGTTTTCTGAGAGGTACAGAAGTTAGTTTTAATATACATGCTTATTGCCTCCAAATGTATCATCGTATGCTTCATTGTTTTAGTGTTATATAAATCTAGGAGTCTTTTGATTCCTGTAATTTCTCTGTAATTATGCCCATATTGCAGTTTCTTATTAGTCTGCCAGTGTTGCTTCAATCTTTGTCTGAATTGTCTTCAGTACTGCAGTAGATTTCTAATCGTAAATGGAGCTGCCACTTTCACTTGATGTTGGTCTCTTTGTTCCTTTAGCAATGCTAAATCCGCAGGGAATTCCTAAGTGCTTCACCCTCCTTGTGACTGGGAAAGCAATGATCTCCTTCCTGGATAAGAGTTTGTTTCACTCTTGTTTTGGAGAGTTAAGGGAAGTGGTACTAGTGCCAAATGGTTTAATTTGGCAATAAAGATTTGCCTTGTGCTGCAGAGATGGGTCATCTTGAATACATTTCACGCAATAATTTCTTTCACTTCCCTGTCATCTCCATCACCTGTGGTGACTAGGTGCTTTATTCTGAACAGTGTATTTAGGGTATATAGTGGGAGTCTGCCAGACAAAAATGCATTAGGCCATTGTACTAAACGTTGTATCAGTGATACAGTTAAATTATCTAAAATTAATCAAAAGAAATTTCCAAACCGGATTTCTGTGATAAATAGGCACCTAACAGTGCAGATAAACACCAAGGAATATTTTCAACACTACAGGAGACGAGTAAGTGTTTTGCCACCAGTGCAATCAATAGGTGTGAAGTGCCTAAAGCCTCTAGAAACCATTCTTCTCATGTGGGATTTAAAGCCACAGTAGGAGAAACAGCTACAAATGAAGTGCAGCACTTAACTGCAGCCTTCCTATCCAAGATACATGGCCCCTGTACAGACTATTTTTTTTAATTACTCTACAGTCTTTGGGTACAAAACACACGTTTGGGTTCATTTGGGTCTTGATGTGCCCAGTTCCTTGTGAAAGTAAAAGAAGATAGGTAGGAAGATTTTCAATTTTACGGAGACAGAATACCTGTCCTCAGGTAACTGAAATAATTTTTCATTTTACTTATGGCTGAACCCCATATTTTTTAACTGTATATTTTGGAAGTTTTATCACTGGCATTATGGATTATTTTAGTTTGGAAGGATGGTTGTCAAGTCCTACCAACTGCTTCAAGCAGAACTTCAACATTTTGGAATTCTCTATAGATGAAGACTGTGCAGCCCTTCTGGGCCCCTGTTGTTGTACTTCACCAATCTTTCTGAACACTTCTCCTGCTGTGATGTGTGTTACCTGTGTCCATTCCCTGTGTACCAGTGGGAAAAGACTGTCTCTGCCTTCTGTGTACTTCCCTTTACATGTGTTGGTGAATACTAAACAGAAGCAAGTAGATTTTACATAGAATAATCCTCAGTTTAGGGTGATCAGACGTTTCTTTGATCTAAACAAAGACTGAATGCTGCAGTGTTTATAATATCACAAATGTGCTTGAAGTTAGCAGATTGAGAATGATCACTTGCTGCATTCCTCATGTTCTTCCCCTAAAAAGCAAAAGCATGTGTTGCCAGACACTGACAGGTGTAAGACTTGGGAGACTGTGGGCCTCTGGTCTGACTACATTTAGCAGTTTTCGAGTTCCAAATGGGTATTATGGAAAGATGCAAATGGCTTCAAGAAGTTGGGGGGTTGCTTTTAATTGCCCTCCGCCTCCACCCTACCAGCCATGGCCAAAATTTCCTGTTGTACTATAGAAATTAGCCTAGTTGAAGAGTGTCTTTGGTTTCAGGCCTTCGCTTAGGAGTATTTCCTGTGGAAGAAAATTCAGTTTGCTTATAAATAGTGAAATGTGGAGAGTGAGATGTAAACAAACTTCACTGTAATGCACTTAAAGGAGAAGTGTAACTCTGCTATTATCATTTGTGCTTCCTTCATCATTCACCACACTTCTTAAGTGACAGAATACATACAGAGCAGAGAATCCATCAGGAACCAAATTTTCACTGATGAAAATTAGTGGCTATGTGTATTTTTAAAAGTAGCATTAGAAAGATTATATAGGATTAGTATAAGTTGTTAACTCTTTTCTAAACTGATTTATTGGGATGTGTTTTCATTTTGTAATCACCCTTTGAAAAGCTAATGTCAGCTGATTTTTTGTCATAGTCCTTAAAAACAAGCACAAGTTTACATGGGATCTATTTAAAATGCAGGGCCCTCTTCTCAGAGCAGTTTCCACACACAGATCTTCTGGCAGTAGGTGAGTGAGTCTCCCCAAAAGCAGAACAGTGCAATGAAAAGACTCGTAACGTGCAGACAAGGTGCGTAAAGCCAAAGGTGGCTGGTGAAGGATTTGCTTTCAGCTATCAAGGGTAAGGAAGAATTTTATTAAAAAAAAAATAAAATATAACAGTGTAGCTGTCCACAAGCCAGAGTATATGTTCAAGCTCTTTGAAACCTCAGAGCAGGAACTTATATCAGAACTCCACAGTGTGTTGACAGGCAGAGTTATTTCTGCATGTGCTTCTGCTAAAACCAGTAACACCTGAGCCCATGTTATGCCCACGGTTACAGTGCCAGTGAATTCAGAGCAGCCCTGGCACTGAGCAGCAAACGCAGAATAAGGGGATTTCTTTTTCAGGTGAAACTTGTGTGATTATTAAAGAACTGCACTTAGCAGTAGGATGCTCCGAGAGAGAAAAATAATCTATCAAAGTATGATGCATAACAAGATTAAAACAAATATTTGCTGTAGTGTCTCCCTGAAGACAGACAAATTTCTTATATTGAAGGAATTAACTATTATACCATGTTTTGATCACCCATGCTCTTCTCTAGCATGCACTAAGGCTCTAAAAATATATATTCTGAGATTTCTGCCTGCTGCTTTGTTATTGTACTGTGCTAACAGTCATCCATACTGTGCTAACAGTCATCATGGTCAAACAAATATGCTCTGAACTGTGATAGTCCAGCTAATTTTGATGCAGTGTCAGCATTAATTAGATTTGTTCAGTGTACTGCCTGCCTAAGCCTGTGTTGTAGTTCCAGGTGCATTTGGACATAGCATCAGATAATTTTGACTGCATTTATGGCATGCAAACCTGTGAGAAATGCTAAAGGAAAGATGGACTGAGCCCTCAACTCATTTGAATACTAACAGCTTCTGGTAGTGGGCTTCAAGTTGCTTATTTTCAAAAATTCTTAAGTCATAGTTAAATTTGGTTCTTTTAGGTCACAGGTTAGAACTGGACATGTTTAAATAGAACATAAAATTTGTGTAGAGGAAAATGTCGTGAAGACCTGGTTAGTGCTACTTTTACACGAGTACTGGAACAGAAGTGTCCTCAGGAAAGATGCCTTTGATATCTTGCTTTCAAATTTTCAGTTCTTGAAATGAAAGTTCATTGTCTCTAGGTTTAATTATAGTAACTTGGAATAAGGAAGAGAAAAAAATGTACTAGTTGCCAGTGCTTCTGCACAAAAATCCAAGGGATCAAGTAAGACACTGTTCCTCCCAAGGCCACATTGCACAGACACTCCATAAAATAACGTGTAGAACTTCGAGTAAACTGTCATGTTTGCTAACCCCTGCCCAAGCTGCTTGGATAGTGCTTGAGCTGGAACATGAGACACCTTGTTTTTCAGGGGGGCTGATTTTTTGTTGTTGTGGGGTTTTTGGGATTTTTTGTACTCTGAGAAAAAAATGTGTCTTTTATCACTGATTTCAGTAGTGTGTCTGAAGATGTACATGGAAAGTAATGTCTCTGTGCTTTCCACAATAGATTTTACATTTTAAGGTTCTTGTCTCAGTCTCCAGAGAGATGAAAATATGCTCTTAGATGGCTTTGTAACTAGCAGACAGATATTAAAATTTTACTTAGTTTAACTTTTATTGTTTGATTCTGCTTGCTGTATTATTCTCATGTGAATAATTTTAATATCATTTCTTATTAATTATGAAACATCTGAATCATTAATATCCCTTGCTTACATTGACTCATTAGGCTGGATATGTAGACATCTGAGTGTGCCTACCTTGTTGTATCTAACTGGCTTATTCTCATGATACAGAGTACTTCATGAGATTTTGATGTTTTTCTCTTTGATTTTTTTAATGAGATTTTTCTACACCCCAGCCATGCGTCACTAGATTGCTTGCAAGAAGTTTAAGCACAGATCGAGGGCCTCAAAGGAAGCATCTTATCAAAGCAGGGGCTGTGCTGAACATGAGATCTTAAGGATACATACCCAAATGAGCCTTGAAGTCAACTATTAGATGCTTTCTTCCAATTGTCTGTTCATTTCAGTAACAGCCCAGAAGCACTTGCTGGAATAGAATTAACTAGATACATATTTTATTGTAGAAAAATATCTCAAGGTTTTTCTACAAAGTTATGACCACAGTCTGGATGAACACCTGCCTAGGTCTGGAGCAGATGCCTGACTTTGGTAGCCAACTGCCTTCACTATTTGTCCTGTTGTACACACCACTGGCAATTCTTGCTCTTTGTTGCTTTTTGGATGGACTGCATTGAATTCACAGGCCTGTTCGCTAACTAATTTTCATTTTGATTAAATGCACACTATAAATAGATGTTTGAGTGCTCATGGCTTTGGCATGTGAACTGATTGGAATGAGCTGTGGAAGAGGTCTGTCACCCTCAGGCTGATAAGAAAAGTAGCTTTTCCACATATGGATGATCGTGGTTTTTCTTGACTCTCTGAGGACTGAATAAATTAGAATTGACTGTGTGGTGTTGTAATGCAGTACTGTTAACCAGAAAGTTAAACAAAGTTGTTATTTTGGTTTGGTTTGTGTTTGTTGTTTTTTTCTAATACCCAAAGGTATTAACAATATTTTCCACAAGTCTTCATTTTAAATACATTATCTTTTGAAAAACACCTGACGATCACTAGCTCTACTGTAGTCACCACATAGCAATGACCTTCTCTTCACTGCTTCGAGAGTTCCTAAGTGTAAGATATTAAGTCCCAAATTTTGTTGTAATTTCAAACCAGATGGTGCTTCATACTGAAATTGCCTTTTACATAGACTATCAGTAACAAGGAACTTAGGAAGTACTGTCTGGTAGCTGGAACACACAGATTTCTCCCATCTCATCATACCTAAGTATTGCTTGCTATTTTTCTTTAAAATTTTCAGTTGTACAGTAAATCAAGCTTCTAAGTTGTGAATCCACGTAGCAGCCCAACACAGAAAGGCTGCTATGTTGCTAATTCATTCCCTTGCCAGTGCATGTTAATCCCCCAAGTAAGCCCTTGCTTAAGCTCATTGCAGTGTAAATCATTTCCACAAGATGAGCTTGCACCCATGAGCAAAATCAGATCACAAATAAATCTTTAGATAATCTTATATACACCTAATGCAAATCATACAGCCATTTCTGAACTCAGGCCATTATTTTCTACCCATACCCGTTGAAGGAGACCATTACCATTTGGAAAGCTGCAACAGATGGTTCTAATTATTTGGACATTGTTTTATCACTAAAAATCAAATTACAAAAGCTCTCATAGAATGACTTTCTTCATCTGTCAAGTTTTCCATCTTTATTTTGGCCGAAATAGACCAAGTTTATTTTTATAAATATTTATAAATAATATTTTATTGCCTGCTTCCTTTGCCAGATAGTTGAGGGACAACTGTTAATTTTTAGCATCCATTTGCCTGCAGATCTGTTAGTTACCCTGTCAGGAAAGCCCTCCAAGCAGCCACGTAAGTGATGGTATTTTGATGTTGTAATCACTTCACATATAAGGGTAGGGCCACATCATGGTTTATGTGAGTTGTCAGGTCCAACATCATAGAATCAAAATGCAAGTGATTGTAGCATTAATTCAGAAGGAATCAAACAAAGCGAGTACAGGGTCAGCAAGTGTGCCAGAAGCTGGCCCTGCTGCAATTACTGGCATCTTCATGGACTGCTTGTTTACATTTGTGTTTTTGGTTTAAACAATCGGGTTATTTTGGATGGTGCCTGTAAAATCTTCACTTAGGAAATGGATGTGCCTTCAGCAGAGTCCTTGGGATTATATCCCAGGGCCACAAATGGAGAGAGTTAAAGCCAATCTGTGGGAAAAATGGACAGGTAAAACCATCTCACGTGAGCACTTGAAAACTTGATTCACCCATTGAATATTCAATATATTACTTGAATAAAATCCAATACCTTCCTTCATTATGTTAAACCACATCATTAGAGAGAAGGAGCAAGTCTGTGGCTTATACAGTACAGCCTTTTAATTCGCTATCACGTGGCTGCAATGATGCTGAGCACCCATAAACACAATTTATTGAGGTAGATCTGTTGAATCCAGATCAGCTGAGCATTTAGCATGGCAGTGTGAAACAGCTGTAGCTGGGGGAACATCTCACAACATGTTCTTTAACTTTTTAAGTTTTCCAATTGCATTCTCAAGGGATCTAAACTTGCTGTTAATAGCATGAAAATGATCAGTCTGAAATGCACAGTGTACTCCAGCAGTTAGACAGTGTTGGTATGAGATGGATTCAAAATCTGTGCTTTACTAAATCTAAAAGGCAGGACCTTTCCCCTAGTACAAACTAATTTTTTTGCTGATTCATGCCAGCTGTCATTGACCATACATCATTTTGGTGCTAAAAGAGGCTAATATGGACATAACCTGGTAAGACTCAGTGTCTGTAGTGAATGCAACCTGCTCTGCTTAGCTGCTTTCCTGCTAACCAGGCTAGCTGAAGAGATTTTTAATAGTTATTTGGGTTTTCTTAGGTTGAAAAGGGTCATAGCAACTTGAAATATTCTCCTATAATTTAAATTTATTTCTCCTGAGAAACCAAAAGTAAAAAAAAAAAATTTGCATAGAGGGGTAACAGCTTTTGAGAATATCTGCAAAAACCAGCTTCTCAGTAGAGTTAATCACCAAGCTTGGAATTTCTTTTTCATATTTCTAGTCCTCATCTTCATGCAGTAAAATATTTATATTGACAAGCATTTAGCTTATTAATTAAAATTACCAAAAGGCCAGCTTGTTAGCTTTTTCTCTTCTCAGAGAGGAAAAGAGAAGAATCTTAAATTTTATGAATAGCCTAAAGCTTTCATGATAGTGCTACTTTGTCTCCAGCTGGGTCTTACTCTGTACAGAGAATAGGTGTGTATTAGAAAAGCAGCATTTTTTTCAACAGAGTAAATTTTTAATTCTCAAGCGTAAGAGTATTTAAATCTTTATTCTGAAAGTTTTCTATTGTTAAATTATGCCAAACTGGAGAAATACATTATGTGAGTAAAATGAGGTATAAATTGTTCTTGATTAGACTACAGCTATTTGTATTGGTCTAGCATATTTATTTAGAAAATTTCCACCAGTTTAATGGAATTATTTTTTATCACAGTTGAGGGCTTCTGTTGAAATATATATATATACACACACATAAAGATGCACATTTGTCTTCTCAGATTCAAATTGCACTGTTCTAAATGGTTTTCATTCTTTATTGACTTGCCACTTTCATACAGCTGGATACTTGCCACATCCCACTGTCTCGGGATAACACTGGCAGAGTGAATGAAGAGCCATCTCTCCATTCATATCTCAGTTATTCTTACTGCTAATAACATTGCAGCAAAAGTGGCTATGGGATTTTATGGATTCCCCTGAAGGCAAGACCCAAAGTCTGTGTAATCTAAACATCCCTTACTTTAGCTTCTCACTGAGACTGAAGGCTCTATGTAATCCCTGGTGTTTATTGCCTTCCAAATTCCACTCTATAAGCATCAATAGTTTATATTTCATCCAGTGCTGCCAGCAAACTGTAATCTGAGTTTACAAATGTGTCACATGAGACATTTTTCAGCTTTTGACACAGCACAGCACCCGCAAATGAATAAACGAGGCCAAAATGGCCAAGTCAGCTTCTCTTCAGCAAAGAGATAAGGTGAGACACCTTTGGGTGTGAAATTGATAGTCCATTTCTCAAATGAATTTTTGCAACAGTGAGTTCCCATATGTTGAAGTACAGCATAATGGGTGTGACAGGCAAGCACTACCTGCCCTGAATTACATTTATATAATACTCTTCTATGTAATAAATCTCTCTATAGGGGCAAATCCTTAGCATGCCCAACAGATAAGCTGGAAAGGAAGTGAAAAAAGGATCCTTTGCCTTTCTCCCCAGTTTAGCCTCTTTGGTATGCATTGCCAGAAATGAGGCAGGGTTATGATTTAGTGCACACACACTGCTAAGAAGATTGGGTTTGAGAGAAGGGGAAAGAAGTTAAACATGGTTAAATTGCATGCCGAGGCAGCCCTGCTCTGAAAGCACAGTGCTGGCTGTGCCTGGTGTCCCCACAGTGAGGCAGCCCTGCTCTGAAAGCATGGTGCTGGCTGTGCCTGGTGTCCCCACAGCCAGGACTGCATGCCTCTCCGTGTGCTGTCTGCTCTCACACTACCTCTCACACATTTTTCAAGGGTAAATGCTACACAGGGTGACATTTTTTATTGCTGCCTAACCACTGGAAATAAGTCACAGTCCCTTGGTGCAGCTAGTACCACAGGATGCTCCCTTCCATTTCTTACTACTTCTACAGCAATATGATCTTTGATGAAGTGCCACATGGGCAGTAGCCATCCCATCACAGGTAGAATCTGTCAGGCCACTGAGAAGGCTTGAAAGCAGCTTTCTGTTTTGGAGCCATAGCTTTCGTATCATTTACTACATCACTTCAGCCCTAGGAGCTTTGTTGTCAGCATTTCCATTCCAGACCTGCTGCTTTGTGGATACTCAGGGTGTGCAATGCAGTCCACCATGCCCTCCCTGTCACCAAATGCCACTGCACTGGGGAGTGTCCCAAGGGGGTCACAGAGTTGAGGGAATAATGCCCACAGCCAGGACTGTTGTGCAAGGAGGAGCTGCAGCATGTGCATTTCATAGGTAAGTGAGGAATGGAAGGCAGAAAGGAGAAGCAGCAGTATGGGAGACTAGGAGCTAGCAACAGGGAGAGAAAAAGGCTGTTCTCATCATTTTCAGATGGCTTCTTAAATACTACCAGTGGGACAAAGGTTATCATCTTGAACCCGTTCTGTCACCCAGCTCCTGTCCCACAGGCCTAAATTAGCATTAGCCCACACCCTGCATGTGCTGAGCTGCACAGCAGAGAAATGTGATGAACAAAGCAGGTCCCCAGCTCTGACAAGGTGCCATACCTTTGACTAAGCTGTCCAGATCTGACCACGAGTGTGAGGCTTAACTTCTTTTGACTTGGTAAATAAGAATGTCCATGAGGCAATTCAGACTCTTCTTGCTGATAATGCTAATGAGTGCTGAGTGGATTAGCTGTAGGCTGTCTTGCTGCTGAATTTATCCAGTGATAAATCTGAATTCAATTTTTAAAAAAGCACATAGAGAATTTATTCATATGCTGAAGATTCAGGGCAGTGAAAGGGGTGTCAAGACTATTTAATGTATTTGTTTTTACATGGGCAATGTTACTGCTTTTGTTTTATCTCTTGTCTCCTACCTTTTTATGGAGGATTTCCCAGGTTTTGCAGCACTGTAAGTTAGTGGATAGTGAGCCTGGGGAGACCCAAAGGATTTAATGTTTGCCAATGTGGGATTTGATATCATTGCTCGTAATAAATCCAAAGTATGAGAGGTTATTCTTTGCTGTCAGTTTGTATGTCAGCCAGCACTGTGCCCAAAAGTGTGGGAGTTACCCAGGGTGAGTTTTATGCTAGTGCATCTTTGCCTTTTCCATATCATTGTCATAAATTCCTTAGTTGCCTTTTCCAGTCTGTTTTCCCTGCTGCTGTTTTCTTAAGATAAATCTCTACTGTCAAAGTAATGAAAGTTACTTGAGGGAGACTCGATTGCAGGGGATGTGAACAGAACTCAGAGCTGTGTATTTCATTTGCATTACCCGTGGAAGCGAACGCTCTGCCTTTCTTCAACAGCCTAAGCATATGTTCCCTGGAATAAGTGTCTTGAATGGACTCAGCTTTTCTTTTCCTTTTTTGCATGCAGGGTTTGAACATGAGCACCCAGCCACACACTGTGACCAAGGTAGAGATCCCCAGCCATGTTCTTTACACTGTAGGAACGTGTGTGCTCATTATTGGCTCCGTTGGCATCATCGGAAATCTCCTAGTTCTCTACGCATTTTTCAGGTACAAATATTCCTTCTCTGGTTAATCTGACTGGCCTTGAGGTTCACATGTGCCTGTGTGCACATGTGTACTTGCATCACTGATAACCTTGGTATAAATTCCTCATGTTTGAAGGAATGAAAGAAAATTAATACCCTGTTCTATAAACAAGTCCAACTGGAAGTTTAAAGAATGGTTTAATATTTTTATTGATAGAAACTGTAGTCTCCCTGTTGCAGACTTCTTCAGTAACCCTGCAGTATTTGCAGAAATACTTGATAAACACTGACACTCTTCCCAGCAGCCCAGATGTCCTGGAAGGACTAAGAAAGCAATATGCTACATGAAATGAGCTCGTGCCACCAGTGTATTCCCTGCTTCAGGCAGATCATAGGATTTCTGTCAGTTCGTGTGCTCTCTTGGCTTCTGTACAGGTAATAGACAGCCAAAACTACTGCAGCTAGACTATGCAAAATTCTCATGGAAAAAAAAAAGCTGCCTTCTGTCCTACACTGTGGTGCTGGATTTCACAATCCTCCTTGTTTACTGCTTGCTGTCATTACGTGTGTTGATGCACAGGGGGCTTACAATGCTAGAGGCATCCGTGGGGTTATGAACCAAGCATTAGTTTCCTAGTCTGAAGTGTTTCAGACAAATAGATCAGTTGTTTTGAATAACTGGCTTCAAATACGACTCAGAGGAGAAATTTAATTCCCTGCACCTGTAAATACCTTCATGATTTTTAAATGCAGTGCAAGCTCTGCATTTTTCTTGAACTGTGTCTGTTTTAGCAGGTGGAATAAAAGCATTAACTTGTCATAGTAAAAAAATCTGCACAGGCAAACAAGCACCTGAAAAGGGTGAACTCTGCACCTTCTCTCACCCAGCTGCAGGCAGTTATAAAACCCAAGTATTTGTTAGAATTCAGAGCATTGAGATGGCTTTCTTAACTTTCCTTTTAAGTGTTTGTATATCAGCATGAGGAAAGAAATTCATGTTAGCTGCAAATACTGATATTGCAAAGCACATCAGAGAGGCCTCAGTTGTTCAGCTTTTAACATTAAAGGATGTTTAAGGGAAAAGAAAGAATTACTTCAAACTGTTGAGAATTACTGCATGCAGGTTGCAAGAACAAAACTGTTTTATAAACATATAAGCATATAAAATCCCACCTCCTCCCTATCTCACAGAGTGTGCCAAGTCATCTCTTTTTGTATGATATGTACCTAACACTCTGAAAAGTCCTGAATTCAAACTCTAGGTATCAAAGCTCTTTACCATACAGCCTATACAGTGATTCACACTGAGGGACTACTAGTTCAGTGTTACACCTTCTTATTATACCCCCCAAAAGTGACAGTTCTAAGGTGTATTTGGGTGAGCTGAACTCACAAATTAGTTTGCCTTTCCTAGTTGGACACAATATTTAATCAGAGCAACAAAGTCATGTTCAACCAAGTAACTCCAAGTGAGAGGTTCTTTGTCATGTTACCAGTATCTTTATTCCTCTCAACCAGAGGGTAATCTTGAATACCCACTCTAGGTTTCCAAGGATATCCCTAGGAAATGAGACAATGTGAGGTGGTAAGATGTGGGAAAAAAAAAATGGAAGTGATGTTTGTTTTCTTTGGCTCAGCTTTGCTTGCAGACTGTCTGCTGCTTTCACACTCCTTGTTGTGACTTTTAATGTTGCCTGTTCATCTGCAGCTGAGAGCTTTTGTACTCTCTTAAGAGATGTACATGAGAAAAAGTACTTTCTCCAAACTCTGTGCATGCTCTGCTTGTGCCATAGCACTTGGCAAAAGGTTATTTAGGTAATGTGTCAGCTCTTCAGGTCAACAATTTTCAAAATATCACAAAAAGGAGATCCTTTGTGTCTGTAACCTTCTTCAGATCCTGGTCTTGTGCAGTGCAGGACACACTCAGTATTACAGCACTTAAAGGGAACTGCTCTTACCCTGAGCAAATCCGTATTTATCAAGACAGCTGAAGGTCTCCTCAGTTTGAAGAGGAAACAATCCATTTTATCCCCTCGCTCTTATCAGTCATCATTTTGAAATTACTACAGCTGTAGCTACAGTAATTGACTGATGATTACCACACATTTCACTGCAAGTTACCCTTGATTCCAACATGGACAGTATTTGTTTATGCTAGTAAGCAAACTTATAAAGTTAACTGTTCACTCTGTCTATTTAAAATCATGTGTTTCTCATGTTTTTAAGCAACAAGAAGCTGAGGACACCCCAAAACTACTTTATAATGAATTTAGCTGTGAGTGACTTCCTGATGTCGGCTTCTCAGGCACCTATGTGTTTTGTCAACAGCTTGCACAGAGAGTGGATACTTGGAGATATAGGTACTTTTCAACACTAATTAATACCTCACCAGCTCTACACTGTCTGCAGCCTATTTTAGCCATAAGAGTCTTGGAGGCAGCAGCACAAATCTCTTGAGTTACAGGCCCAATTCTTGACATCATCAGTCAGCATGATGGTACATATTTTGTATTATACATTTGAATTCCTTCATCTTACATAATTTGGAAAGAAAAGAGTCAACATCAACATACAATCACATTACCCTTTAGCTTCTAAGTTCAGATGCTATGGCTGAAAATAGGTAGAAAATTATGTTAAGTTGTAAGTAGCTTTCTGTATTAGCTTAAGGGATAGTTACTACTTTTATTAAAAAATGTATGTTGATATCCATTAGCATACTTTTAGAAATCTCACATTTAATTAAGAGATTTAACAGTAGCCAGTTGAGGACTCTGCAAATTTAAGCTCCTTTCTTTCCAACTGCAAGAAAGAAAAGGTCAGTTGAGGACTCTGCAAATTTAAGCTTTTTTCTTTCCAACTGCAAGAAAGAAAAGGTGACAAATGCCCTGATTATAGCTGAAATGTGAGTATAGCAAGATCCTCAGAAGGCATGATGCTCTGCTTGGTGCAGTTAATCACATCATTGGGTGAAGATTTGCACCAAGTAGTTGTTATGTAATGGTGGAGCAAGCCCAGAGACCACATACTCTTTAGCAGCACAGAAGGGACCCTTCCTTAGTTTGAGGATGTTTTCAGTCTCACATTGAAGCAGTATAAATTATCATGCTCCCACAAAAGAGTCAAGTGATTTGGCTTGAGTAGGATTTGGTCCTTAGCTGCAGGTGACTTATAAAGACTCTAGAAGTCTGTTTTAAGATTGAATCTGGCATTTTGACTGCCTGCCATTCCCAGTGGGCTCTTGTCTATAACCACATGAGGTAATGCAAAATCTCAAAAAATGGGTGATCTTTTAACAAAGTTTTCTGAATTAAATTATGGACAGCATAACTGTGCAAGCTTTCATTAGTGCAATGCCTGAATGCAGAGGGTGGAAAAAAATCTGTTTCATGTAAAAAGTGTCAGCTTTTTAAAAAAGTGCTGCCATTACATATAGGAGTTGGAGCTATGTATTACAGCTGGTCTTTTAGTCAGAAAATTTAAACCCCTTCTACATTTTTAAGCCATGTAAACCAAAGTAATTTTTTGAAACACCCATCTGTCATTAGCAGGGAGATGTCTGCTGCAGCCTATTGAGATCAATATATTGGGCAACGGTCCAGGAAAATATAAATTTAATTAGACTGGATTTCCTTTGAGGCAATTTTCCATTGACAAAAGGTTCCCAGTTGCAGCCTGCAGTGGAGTAGGACTTGTTAAATACATATATTTGTATTTTATTTAGATTTGTGTTTTTCTAAGAAACATTTAATAACTATGAAATTAGGAGGCTAAGAAAATTCTTCTAATGAGAGATAAGTCCTGAGGCAGGAAAA
Source organism: Acanthisitta chloris (assembly GCF_000695815.1). Lineage (NCBI taxonomy): Eukaryota > Metazoa > Chordata > Aves > Passeriformes > Acanthisittidae > Acanthisitta > Acanthisitta chloris. Next base: position 18,139 of record NW_008673181.1, read on the forward strand.
AAAAAAAGGGAGGTTTATTATGACGGGCTCTGAGAGAAAACAAGAAAATCCCTAATGTTGCCCTTTTCTGCTTCAGGCTGTGACTTGTATGCTTTCTGTGGGGCACTCTTTGGAATAACTTCAATGATGACTTTATTGGCTATCTCTGTGGACCGGTACCTCGTGATCACTCAGCCCCTGCGGTCCGTACGGTGGACTTCAAAGAAACGCACCGTGCAGATCATTGCCGTCGTGTGGCTGTACTCACTGGGCTGGAGCGTGGCTCCGCTCTTCGGCTGGAGTATGTTGTCTACTCTCTCTTTCTTCTAGCCTTCCCTATGTGGTCTGTTTTAGTCTTGCTTGGGGTATAAAAATAAGAGTTTTCTCATAAGTTCCCTGGAGGGTGCCTAGTCACCAGCTGATGGCTTGTTGTACCATATAACTACACCTGCTGTGTTGCAGAGAGCCTCTCTCCCTGTCCCCAGATTGTGTTCAAGCAGAACAAATTGCAGATGGAGTATTAGATCTGTATCTGAGAGTCTGGCAGTCAGGTCCTCCTCTACACATGTGCACTCCCATTCTCAGATCACATGTATAATACAGACAGCACAGCTCTTGAACACTATGTATACAGTATGGGGTTTATTTTAAGGGCTTAGTTGTTGGAGAACAACAACTGTGCAAACCTTGGGTGTATGTGCTACTAATGTACTCCATGTATTCCATAGGTTCCTATGTGCCTGAAGGCTTGATGATATCCTGTACATGGGACTATGTAACCTACTCCCCTGCAAACAGAAGTTACACAATGATTTTATGTTGTTGTGTGTTTTTTATTCCCCTGATAATAATATTCCATTGCTATTTATCTATGTTCCTGGCCATAAGACGTACTGGCAGGTAAGCAATGTAGTTGAAAGAAGTACATATCCCTTTTCTTGTATTTGAAGATTTTCTTAATTTCTTTAGCTGCAGAAAAATCTGAATCAAAAGTAATCTGAATTGAAACCGGAACTGCAATCTGGTGTAGTGAAAAGTGTCCCTGGTCTTGACAGGGGAGTTGAAACTAGATGATTTTTAAGGTCCCTTCCAACCCAAACAATTCTATGATTCTATGATTCCATTCTATGTTCTCAGTGCACCAGGAAGGAGTTTGTTACCCTAATGGCTAGTAATTAATGTCTTCAGACTGAAATATATCTTCATTTTAACAACACTGATATGTAAAAATTGTCATTTCTATGCTAAACTGTATAAAATGCTTAACCATAGAAAATTGTTTTTTTAAATAAAATATGGGATGTTTGGTGTGAGAAGAGAATTTGATGGGACATTTTTTGGCAAAAATATTAGGACTGCCTAGTCCTCCCCCCTGAAAATACTCATCTCTAGTGGATAAATCTGCAGGTAACTAAAAATGTCTCTGTACTGGGACAGGTTCCTCAGAGCTGTCAGGGTATTCCAGCACATGGTACCTCGTGAACTTAAATTTATGCAAGCTGTTCCTCCCTTGAAAAGGATTTGATTTTTTCCATCCAGCTCTGTCTTTTCTTGCTCAACCTCTGAGAGCAATGAAGGGCAAGAAGTACCAATTTCTGCCCCTTTGCAACCTGAAACCTTCCTTGTGTTAGGATAAGGACAAGGCAGTCCTGTCCTGTAGTCACAGGTGTTTTAGCTCAGCCTCACAGGCAAACAGAATGCTTGCAACAATTTTACTACATTTATTATCTTCTAGAGTTTTTAAATATCAGAGGACAAAAGGAGAATTAGAGCAGGGAAATATGAAACCTGCTTCATTTTGCTGAGAACGTTAGAGATGTTGTACTTCACTTTTTCACTGTCCTGCTG
>NW_008673181.1:20001-28177 GCF_000695815.1 Acanthisitta chloris
TGGGGTCCTGCAACCGGAAATCCTACCTCTCCCAGTCCATGAGGAATGAGTGGAAACTGGCAAAAATTGCATTTGTTGTCATCATTGTGTTTGTCTTGTCCTGGTCTCCATATGCTTGTGTCACCTTGATTGCCTGGGCAGGGTAAGTGGAAACATAATCCAAACAGCATGGGTTGTTCTGAAATACAAATACTGTTAGTATTGTCACCACATAAAGCAGATTTCATCTTTGAAAGGGTCTTAAATAATTATTACAATAGAGGTGATATTGCATTCTTCACTATATCCTTGTGAATAAAGCCAGAAAAGGGATTATATGTCTATGCATTTTAAAACTTCTATGACTTTTTATCTTCATTTTTTGGTACACATTGTTTTCTCTCCCTAATGATACTTTCTTTGTATGAATTAGAGGAGTTTTATCTCCCCTTTTATCTTCTAATACCCATTATTTCAAGAAGCTTCCCCCATATGCTGATGTCACTACCAACTGTTCTCCACTCCAAAGGGACCTGGTGTCTTGTCAATGCATGTTCTGCTTTTCAAGGCTTTAAGCAACCTCATCTATTGAAAGATGTCCTTGCTCATGGCAGAAAGGTTGGGCTTGATGATCTTTAAATGTGTCTTCCAACCCAAATCATTCTGTGATACCATGATTCTGTAATTATCCTGTGTTGACATTGATCACACCTGAATGACTGTGGGAGCCTAAAGTCAAAAGGAAAATTTTGGTTTAAAATCATCTCTAGTCCTCTTTTCCTTCTGCAGTGTTTGAATCTGAGTCACTGTCACACATTACTGTGCAGAACAGACGTTGCTGCTGAAAGATTTTTAGGTTTGATTCTGTTTTCTTTTTCAGCACCATTCACTTTTCCCAGGTGGCCACAATGGGGTTACTTGCTGGGGATGTGGGATATTTTTTTTGCCTATTGTAGAAACAGAGAAGGTGATTATCTGTGTTCCTAGTCATAGATAACTAATTACTTGCATGTCTTTGATCTTCTCCAAATGAATGAAACCAAGTACATGCTGTCAAATACAAGCCTGAGCAAGAATGCATTTGAATGAATTAACATTTCAGGGGTATTTCTTATAAGAAGATAATAGCACAAAAACAGTCAAAAGGAGCAATGTGTTTTACTAATTTGGTATTAATCCATGGCATAGCTGTGTGTAATGTTTTTGCTTTGTTTTAGTCGAGGCAACACCCTAACACCATATTCCAAATCTGTGCCAGCAGTTATTGCCAAAGCTTCTGCAATCTACAACCCCATCATATATGCAATAATTCACCCAAGATACAGGTATAGTAAATACATAAGTATGTGTATAACTGTACATGCAAATGTGGTTTTTACAAGGAACAAAATACCCTCATTCCTTCAGCCTCACCCCATGCAGTACATGCCCCTGCACTGACCATCCCATGATGGAGCCTGGGTGGTCAGACCTCGTGCTGTGTCCACCTGAGTGCACATGGAGCTCCAGATGTGGCCTCAGGGTGGCCAACAGAGAACAGTCCCTCCCTTCACCTTCCTTCTCTCTCACAACCCTGCTCTTTGAAAAAAGATTTCCACTGTGTTGCTATGATGGCAAACCTACAAGATTAGGTGAATAGACTGATATAATATACCATAAAAGACAATCCTCAAAAAAACACCCCAGAAACCTTTCTCTTTGGAAAAGTAAAGAAGTTCCATTATAATCTCTTTTGATAACTTCTCTAGAGCATTCCAATTAGTCTTCAGAGATCAACTTGGCCTTCCTTAACATTTAGGGAAAGTGTGAGAAAGAACCACATTGTGTTTCAGAAAAGTCACCCGCTCTTTGAGCTGTCTAGGACCTGGAGGCATGCACAGCATGGAAGGAACAAAAACGATGGTGTCTTGAGTTGCATAGTCCTAAAAGGAGCTGCAAAGTACATTTGGAAGGGAATAAGCAGACATCATGTGCTGCTGAATGGTTTCAAACAAGGACAAACTTACCTTGCACTTACTTCCTAGACACTATGCAAACTAAAACTTGTTTTTTTGAAGTCAAATATTTTCTAGAAATATCCTCCCATGTTCAGCTGAGAATTATGTGCAAGTACTGGCAAAGTAATTAAGTTCTGTTAAAACTTCTAAACTACTTGGTTTCAAAACATTCAGCAAAAATAGGGGGTTTGAGGGATTGTTTTTGCAGTTATTTGTTTAACATAAGGAAAGAGATACAACTCCATTGTGATCTCAATCCTATCTCCAGCATTAGGTAGACTTCTAAGTATTTTCTTCACCTTTATGACTCACAGTAGTGTACTCAGAAGAAGCTATACCTCACACAGGAGATACAGCTCAGAGCATGCAATTTCTTCCCATAGCCGTTTTTTTAAACACTGGCAGTGAAAAATGCTTTATTGTATAAAGGGGAAATACTTGTAACAGAACTTCTATTCAGCGTATCTCTAGATTTGTGTTGTGAGTCTTTTAAAGCATATCTACAACAGAGCAATTCTGTGTCAAAAGTTCTGACAAAACACTGGGATGCCATGTGATAAATGTGATAAATGTGTAAATGCCACTAGATGGCAGGGTTAGGCATCGGTATGAGGTTTGTTTTACTCCAGAAGTAGAAAAACGTAAATTCCATTGCCTGACAGCTAGAACTTGGGAGCTAGAAAATAAGTTAATTGTTTTGAATGTCTGATGTGTGATGGTGTGAGTGTAAGAAAAGTGAAGGTTTCTCAGAAGGCTGGTGGAAATATACCCAGAAAGGGTGAAAAGATAGAATCATAAAATGGTTTGGGTTGGAAGGGACCTTAAAAATCATCTAGTTCCAAACCCCCTGCCATGGTCAGGATCACCTTCTTCTAGACCAGGTGGCTCAAAGCTCCATCCAACCTGGTCTTGAACACTTCCAGGGATGGGGCATCCTCAGCTTCTTTGGGCAACCTGTGCCATTACCTCACCAGCCTCACTGTGAAGAATTTCTTCCTAATATCCAATCTAAACCTATCCTATTTCAGCTCAAAGCCATTGCCCTTTGTCCTAGCCCTACATATCCCTGTAAAAAGTCCCTCTTCAGCTTTCCTGTAGGCCCTGTTTAGGTACTATAAGGCTACTGTACGGTCTCCCTGGAGCTGTCTCTTTACCAGGCTGAACAACCCCAGCTCTCTCAGCCTTTCCTCACAGGGGAGGTGCTCCAGCTCTTAGGTCATCTTTGTGGCCCTCCTCTGGACTCACTGCTACAGGTCCACATTCTTCATATGCTTTGGACCCCAGAACTGGACACAGTATGCCAGGTGGAGTTTAACCAGAGCGGAGGAGAGGGCAGAATCGCCTCCCTCAACCTTCTGGCTGTGCTGCTTTTCATGCAGCCCAGGATACAGTTGGCATTCTGGGCTGCAAGCACACATTGCCAGCTCATGCCCAGCGTCATCCGCCAGCGCCCCCGCGTCCTTCTCGGCAGGGATCCTCTCAATCCATTCTCCACCCAGCCTGTATTTGTGCTTGGGACTGTCCTGACCCAGGTGCAGGATCTTACACTTGGCCTTGCTGAACTTCATGAGGTTCACATGGGTCCACCACTCAAACCTGTCAAGGTCTCTCTGGATGGCATCCCTTCCCTCCAGCATGTTAACCACACCGTGCAGCTCGGTGTCATTAGCAAACTTGCTGAGGGTGCACTCAATCCCACTGTCTATATTGCTGACCACGATGTTAAACAGCACTGGTCCCAACACTGACTCCTGAGGAGCACCACTCATCACTGACCTCCATCAGGATATTGAGCTGTTGACAGCAACTCTTTGAGTGTGACCATCCAGCAAATTCCTTATCCACCTAGTGGTCCATCCATCTCCATTTTAGAGATGTATTTTGTTTGAAAATGTCTGCTACCATAACTAATAGCATGTTGCATCCTTAAAAAAAAATCTTATTTTTTGAAGTTTGCAGAGAATTTTAGTCATAACTAATAGCATTTTGCATCCTTAAAAAAAATCTGATTTTTTGAAGTTTGCAGAGAATTTTAGTTTAGAATAGGAAAATATTTAGTCTCTAATACATTGCAGAAGTCCAGCTAGAAGTTTTGCACAGCTGGCTGATGCATTATGAACCTGTTACTTATTTCCTGATCCAAATCTATTATGTTCAGTTAGATTATTTTTGCAAGAAACAGATTGCCCAGAGAGGTTGTGGATGCCCCATTCCTGGAAGCGTTCAAGGCCAGGCTGCATGGAGCTTTGTGCAGCACAGTCTACTGGAAGGTCTCCCTGCCCATGGCAGGGGAGTTGGAAGTAGGTGATCTTTAAGATGCCTTCAAGGTCCCTTCCAACCCAAACGGTTCCATGACTCTATGATAGTGAACTGCTTCAAATAATCTTTTTCCTACCAGCATTGGCTTTTCTAAGAGTGTGTTAAGAAAAAGGATGGAGTCCACAACAGAGTTTCAAACACTTTATTAATAAGTATTTTGTTTTATTTTTTTTTCCTGCTTTCTAATTTGTATTTCTAGACATATCAACATGAGAAGTGTTTATGGACTTATTGTGAAGACACTTGGCTTTTAAGAACTAGTCTGAGAGCTTAATTGTTATATTTCCCCTCTGTCCCCCACCCTGGTCACCCACTCCCCACCAAAAAGAGGAGAAAAACACTTCTCTCCCTGATAGGTACCACTGGAAGTAACAAATGTGAGTAAGTAAGGAAAGTACTGAAAGTTTTAATTCATGAAATGCTGTTTTGTGGGGGAAGAAAGCTTTCACTTCTTTAACAGCTTGTATGTGAGAGAACATCACATAGTTGTGCTAGTCATTACAGAAACTTCCTTAGATTTTGGAAGTTTTAGGTTTTGTAGTAATGTTTTCATAACAAACAGGGAAATTCTGCATCTCAATGTTTCTGACTTGCTCCCAAGTGAAGCAAAATGATTGATTCAAAACTGCTGCATCTGTTCATTTTGTAATCCCAGAATCATGTCTCTGAAGTTTTAATGAAGTTTAAAGTGTGATCTTTTCTGAGAATTGAAATGATTATTTAAATGTACTAGTTATTCAATAAACCTGGTAACTATAGAAGTAAAGATTTTACAACATGCATCAGCTTGACTTGCATCTTGGTGTAAAGTCAATAAACAAACATCCTCCACTAACCTGTAGTCCCCTGCAACACTTCTTTTCCATATGCCTTGTTGCTGCCTCACTTCTTGACTTGTTCATGTAGTCTTGTGCCAGTATTAGCTTTGTCTGTTGGGCTGCAGTAATGGACTGGGGGGTGCTGGGGAGGTGTTATACCAAACAAAGCATTCTGGCTAGCATCACCCTGCCAAGAGCAAGGCCAGCTGGCATTGCAGAGGGGAGGCCCTTGGGCTGTTCTGCACCATGCAGGGCCAGGGCTGGGGCCAGGAGAAACAGACTCACACGACCATGACTGAGACTGTTATTTAATGAATAAGGCAGATTTGGGGCCTAGATCATCCTTCTCATTTGTGCTTGTGCAGTGTTAATTTTCAATAGGAGTTTACAGTAACTGCCGTGACATAAATAAGTAACAGTATCTGATTCTTCTGGCCTTCTCTCCCTTCTCTTTTTTCTGCTCATTCTGTGCCTTTGCACAGTGAAGACCTTTGTACCTGAAAATTTTCAAGGTTAGCTACTTATCCATGCAGCTCTTCCACATGTGTTTTGACACAGGGCCCAGAAGCACCCGTTATTTTCTTTTGAGCCTGTTGAGTAGTTTCCACTACATATGCTGTCATGTTTACATGTAATCTGTAAGACCTCCTTAATCCAAACAGAAGCAGTGTTGAGGTGATGGAAAGAGGCAGTAGTTTCACAACATGAATTTCAAAGCCATGTTATCAGTGTGACTGTTTTTTTTCCCTCATGTTTCCTCTAGAAAAACTATCCACAATGCTGTTCCCTGCTTGAGGTTTCTAATACGAATATCGAAGAATGACCTCCTAAGAGGCTCCATAAATGAGTCATCATTCAGGAACTCTCTCTCCAGCCACCAGTCTCTTGCTGTCAGGACCAAGAGCACTTGTGTTTCATCCATTTCCATTGGAGAAGCTGTAAGTCTTTTCTCGGTGAACGAAAGTGGGCATAGCATTTCTCAGACTCCCAAAATAAGCGACTCTATAAATACATATTCAAAATTAGAGAAAGGAAGAAGGGGAGGAGGGGAGTGCAGCTAAATTTTTTGGGTTGTATAAGGTCATTTCGGCAAAGCCTTTCTGGGAGTTCATGCATGATGATTTATGACCAGAAAAAGCATCCAGGCCAGCATATCTGCGTGCTTCAGATGCTTACTTGGACCAGGGATGTTTAGGTTAAGCCTTTAATGCGAATTAAAAAGAGCCATTGTCAGGCACTCCCTGTGTGACCAAGTACTGCCTATAATTCAGTATCTGATGATAGAAGGAAAACAATCTCCCATTCACAGTTTTCAAACCTATCCAAAAGCTATCTTATTGTTTTAAAGGAAGGCCATTTTCTGTAGGATAGGAAATTTTTTATTTCATTCCTTGGATTTTAACCATGAGGACTGGAAGACTCCTGCCCCTAGAGCATGGTGGGGTGTTTTGTAAGACATGTACCCCAGTTCTCATTAAGGCTGGTGACTGAGAAAGGAAAGGACCCCTTGGGACTCTTCACAGTTACTCAACATGACCTCACTTGCCTCTCAGTCACAAGAAGCTGGCTTTGTCAGGATAGATGCTTAGAAGGTGGCTCTGGGGGTATGGTGGCAGCCACGGCAGGGTCCAGGCTGGGGCTGGCCCTCCTGGGGACCTGTGCTGCTCCCCACTCAGCTCAGGCATCAGAAATCTTTGAAAGCAATGGCTGCCATTGATAACCTCTCACAAAGGTACAAATCATCATGGGCCAAGTGGCAAACTCTTGGCTCTCCTCTGGGGCCAGTGGGCTGGGTGAGGATGGTGCTGGGTTACGTGTGACAATGCTTTCAAAGTGAGAGTCAGGCCACGGAGCAATGCTTCAGTGAGATTGTGACCATGTTTGGTACTTTTGAGAAGACTGGGGTCTTTGATTTGGAAGAGGATCTAGGACCACCAGGAAAACCAGCCTCAACAGTGCAATGCTCTTGAAAAAGATAATTTTGCACTGAATTTTCTTCTGGAAAATAGAAGTTGCTCCTTTTGGATAACAGCACCAGGGAGATTTCTGAACTCTTTCATAGCAGACAGACAGTAAGGAAAACACACCTGAGCAAAAAATAGGAAACCAAGCAGTCCCAGTTGATGCTATAGCACTGTGCCCAGGGCACTGACATGAAATTCTGGCCTTCTGGCTGTGAAATTAAAAAAGCCCAATGAAACAACGCTTTAAGTGCCTGAAAGGAAGGCTCAGTACTTCAGCCCTAATGAAACAAAATCTACACCATTACAAAAGAGAGGCTACTTTGCAGTCTGTGTGGCTGCCTCCCTTGCACATTAACCATCAGGTAGACTTCCAGTTAAAATAACTCATTGCACTTTCCTGGTTAGCCTCAGCCATCCAGCTTGTGAAGCTGTGAACTGTTTGGGGACAAGGATCCTCTTCCACTTCATGACCATGCCATGTTCACAGCAGCTTTCCTGACTATCAATAAACAGCCTACAGGTTACAGTATTACAGACAGGTAATAATGGTGGTAATTAAAATAATGAAATCTCTTAAATGGGGTGTGTTGTGTCAGTCGAAATTAGAAGTTGTTTAAATACCACACAGTGGACAAGCTGCTTCTCAGGAGTTTGTCTAGAATTGACAAGCTTTTGCTGTAGTGTTTCATAAAGTATGTCTACCATAAAATTTCTTTAAATTAAAATAATGACTAGAAGACCTCTCTTAGCCTGGGCAAAGTCTTATTTTAGCATACTGCTGTCCAGATTCGAGCCCAAGTGACTTTGAAGTGTGTGATGAGACTCTTGTGGAGTGTGATACTGCTCTACCACAGTCCACAGCACAAGGATCTCCAAATTTGCTTGCCTAGGCTCTCATAGTCTTAAGGGCATGTGGAGCACTTTTATATTTGTCAGGTTGCTGCTGTGTTAGGGCAAAAGACCTTAATAAGATAGAAAAAAGAGTGACTCACTTTGTATGGGCTATGAAATTTAGTGTTTGCCATGGCTCTTTAAGATATAAAGAAATGCATAGTTATTTCTGTTGCAATGTAAAGGAAAATAAGATCATCTATCCTGC
>NW_008673181.1:28192-39634 GCF_000695815.1 Acanthisitta chloris
TGATTTCACAATGATGCACGAGAGTATCAACTATGATGATTTCATAAAGTGTAAAATACCCAGATTATCCTTGCAATATGAGGTTAGGATATGCAACACATCAATATCCTATAATTGAAAAAACTAGTATATTTTCTTTGGTATTGCTTAACAGCTTGAGCAAACAGAGCACCCACACATATCTGTATCCCCCCTGAAATCATGGGGACTGCTTGTCTTCTTCCACTTGTGTTTCATTCACTGGTTGAGATAGCACATATAGCAACATGGAAATGTGTTGACATAGTTTAAAACAGGGTTACTCCTCATTTATGCATTTCCAACCTCTTTTTGCCTCTTTTACCTTTTAATTTTCTTTGTCCTAGTTTATTCCTAAATTCTTTCCTCATTATTCCTTTGTTTGATGTCAAATGAAGTAATTTCAGCTGGGTCACCTGATCCAAGAAGCTTTCGTTCGTCACTGTTGGTCACGACTTGGTTTTGGTTGGTTTGTGTCAGCCACATTATTGTGTGTGTTTGGTTGGCAGTGCTGCTTAAAGAGACAGGATAAGGAGGATAAGAGGCTTCAGCTTTGGGCACAGCTTTGGTTTAGGAGTCTCAATGAAAACACCCGTTGGCGATGCGCAGCACTGTGTTGTGCTGAGTCGATGCAGCCAAAGGCAATTGTCCTTGGGGCAACTGACAGCTCAGTGCAGCTGTACAGATTTTAGCTGAAAGAGCAGCTGCTGAAATAAAAGCTAAGCTCGATGTCTTTGGCATGACAGCAGGACTGAGTGAAATTTTGGAATGCTCCAATAAAATATTGATGGGTAAGAATGACACAAGAAACACTGTAAAAGATGCAGCTGTTGCCACCAACATTTTCCTCTATGTGTTGTGTACATGTTAGTGTAGGGATCAAACATATGAGTCATATCAAGTAGCATTTACAGTTTGATTTGACAAGTGAAGACAAATATAGAGGTGGCAATATGTACATGTATGAGCAAGGTGATGCAGAGGAATTGTGCACTAGCTTCTCACTTGTGTGGAGCCCTGTCTGTCTCTGTCTGTCTATCTGTCATCTGTCTTTCCATATCTAAAAGCTGCTGTTGAAAACAGTGGAATGTTCTTATCATTGATACTCAGTCAAAAAGTCACCACAAACTAAGAGATGATAAATGGCCTCTGCCCAAGCCTGTAAATGGAACAGCATGGATGCAATGTCACATTTGTGCTCCATTACTGGCACGGTGTTAGAAAATTAGTGCAGAGCTCACCCACTGTCTCCCATCCACTAATGATGGTTTGTAGAAGCAGCAAGCTCATGGTGATTGAGAAGCCCTGGGTGTTCTAGATATTCTGCTGGGATATATACAGATGTGAGTTTAGATATGTCTGTGTCCATGGTTTTGTACCAGCTGATGGGCACACAGAATGCCACGAAACATAGTAAACAGATTGGTTGTACTTATTTCCATTTAAGAATTCAGATGCTCTGCAGCTACAAGCATTGCATCAGTGATGAGAAAAAAGGGTGAAAAACATCCTGGTGAAGAGAGATTAAATAATTTTTCATTATTTCAAAGATTTTTTGGGGTTGGTTTATTTTGTTTGGGTTTGTTTGTTGTTGTTTGTTTTGGGGGTTTTGTTTGGTTTTATTATTTGAGGGTTTTTTGGTTTTGTGGTTTGTTTTTTTGTTTTGGTTGGTTTTGGTTTTTGTGAGTTTTTTTGTTCAGCAGTATAGTCCGGGGTAAGTGACTAGACTAAAAATGAAGCCTCTCCCCAGAAGAGTTTTGAATGTGAGACCTGTGTTAGAACAGTTTTAGTTTTCTGTAAGTGTGCATGGGTTTTGCTGGAGTTTGAGAGCTTCCAATAATCTGAGAAAGGATTCAACTGTCTGAAATCCTACATCATTTGTGATTAGGCCTGGAGTGATGTAGAGCTTGACCCTGTAGAGCCAGCTCATGAGAAACTGAAGCCTCACCGAAGTCATTCTCTCTCAACAAGTCTGAGACAAGAGAAGAGAGACCTGCTCCCAGAGACCTGCAGCTGCAATGCAGCAACTGCAGAAAAGGTACGGAAAAAAGTCTCAACTGAAGGCTCTCCATTTTAGTGGTAATCTTGCTGCAGTACATTCTCTCTGGAATGACAATTTAGCCTTTATACCCATTTGTTTCATCTGTAGGCTTTATTTATACTGATTCCAGTATTCTCTTCATTCTTGCTGTTCTTTCTCTTTTCTCTTTTTTTTTTTTGGCTGGTTGGGTTTTTTGTTGTGTTACAAATGAGAATGCCAGTAGTGCCTTATTAACTTTTTTCAGTTACATGTTACCTGTTTCTGGAAAGTCGGCATCAGCTCATAGCTCTGAAGTTGCATTAAAGCATAGTCAATAGCATCAAATGTAAGAAGCTGAGTTCTTTGCCTCTTTGCCTGTTCATCTGCCCTAGCTTTGGTTCCTCCCATCCTGACCTTTTGTGTCCATATTGTGGCAGCCTCCTTTTATAATAAAGCCAAGTCTGCAAAACAGAGTTTGACGTGATAGAAGCCATCCTTTTTCTTCTTTTCAGTGTACATTAAAATGTTTTATTTTTGTTGAGGGGGAAGACGAGAAAGAAACTCCCATTTCTCCCTAAGGGTGGGAGAGTCTGGCAGCTGCCACCCTTCCCTCACTGAAAGAGGAGACGGTGAGTACTCAGTGCATCTTCTGTGGATGCATCACAATCATTGCCCAAACCACTGAGGTTTGGCATCATGCTGTTGAGGAGCAACCCATTCCCTGAGGAACTGGGATAGGAGAAGTAGGTCACCCACGAGTTAGCTTCTGCCAGATTGCAACACCAGTTTCAAAGTGAGTATTTGTATGGGTGGCACGATGTCAAGCACATGTCACTGCTGCATTTTCAAGAAAAGACAGACACAGGCTTACGATCCCCCGTCTGTGGCTGGACTGAGTAGCACCCACTTTTTGATGGAGGCATCCTTTCATGGACTTATTCTGGTATGTATAGGCAAAGATTCACACCTTGGGCAGCTACAGCATCTGCTTCTGTCTCCTGTGCTCCCTTCCAGCTCTGATGGTAGTCGTCTAGAGACAGCACAGTTTAAAGAAGGAGCTGTTCTGGAAATTTCCAGACACCCAATGACCTGGTTCCTGCATGCATCTGCCCTGTCTTCTTTCATGTATCTTATTAAGAACAAGTCCTGAGAAAACTTGTTCTTTTCCTGTAACTGTTGTGAATAGTACTGATGGAAAACCAGTGGCTTCCAATGTGGTGGCAGGCAACGAGGTCAAATCTGCTACCCATGTCTGCTGCCCTCCATCAGCCCAGTGTGTCCAAGGTTGTAGGCAAGTGGCAAAGACAAGATATTGTCTCCAGGTTCTGAAGAACCACCAGCTTTTGGTCTCACAAGGAAGGAGAAGGGAAGTAAATCTGAGGTGATTTGCATAAAACTGCTCAGTAATTAAATTCATGTTCCTCTATTTTGGAATGTAGCAACTGTGTAGGCCTCAAGAAGGCTCATGTGCTATACTTTGCCTTTGAAAGATATCCATTGAATTACTTTGATAAATAACCCTTAAATAGAGTATCTTCTGTTTAAGAAGAGAGACTTACAGTGACATTAATTGAGATACAAGTTTATTTACATTGAATGTTCAAAGCCTCACTTATTTTTCTTAACATTTTCAGCAGAGATTCCTGTGCGGTGTGAAGGTCCTTTGTGTGTTAGCTAAATGCAATACATCAGTTTTCACACTATCAGAATAAATATTTATCTGTCAAGCTCAGTTAGAATGTTTCACGATGAGACCACCCATTTGTCCTTAAAAAATACCCCAACCAACTCTAAAGCAGCCCCACTGCATCTTTAGGTATTTATTTTAAGTTTTCCATAGTATTAGTGGATTGGCTATGACTGAATTCCAATTATAGCACTTCTAGAAATGCTCAATTATGGAAATACAAGTGTGAATTTGATAAAGGGTCATCTCCAAATATAGCACTTCTAGAAATGTTCAATTATGGAAATACAAGTGTGAATTTGATAAAGGGTCATCTTTTTGATTTAACACATTTCTTTTGTTTTGGAAAATAATCTTATCATTCCTTTGATTTCTTTAAGAAGACCATATCAACAACTTCTAAAAACCTTATGCACCTCTGAATTCTTTGCATTGACTGAAATCAAGACTCCTTAATGTACTTGCAGATGGGTCATCAAAAAGTAAAGCATCCTTCAAGTAAAAGTAAAAAAGCTGGTCAGTGTGCCAGGCTTGCTGCTTTCCAGAGCATAAAAATGCATGGGACTGTTTTCCATGCTGCCACGAAGATATGATCAAGCCTTATGACTTAATGCAGTTAGTTAGGATAATAACAGACTTACATAGATGGACACCTGAAAACTTGACATGGCAGTGCAGAGGCCTTTCTGGAAGCACTAAAGTACAGGTCTGGATACTTAATTTCAAAGGAGTGTTGTCAAGGGTCCTCTCTGCATCCAGGTTTTGTGTCACACTTGATTTCAAAGGAGTGTTGTCAAGTGTCCTCTCTGCATCCAGGTTTTGTGTCAAGGGAATTACTTGGCATGAAAACCATTAAAAAAATTGGAAGTGGTGTCTTGCCCACTAAGCCACGTCCAAAGGAAACCTGTCCTCATGCTGCAGTGAAAACAGCACTTGAAGTAGGGAGGAGTTGTTTTGGAGTTGGTCTTCTTCATTCTATAGTTATCTTTGATCTGGAAGAATGGACTTTTCTTCTCTGTCACGTTGTTTTAAACCACTTTTTTAGCACATTGTGCTTCCCTCCACTTGGTAGGTAGAGCAGCTGGAGAAATCATTATCAACAGGGACTGGTGAATGATTCCTGCTTGTGGAGTAGAATTACACAAAACTTCAGGATATACCAGTATCTAATTTTAAACCCAGACAGAGAGATGGAGAAGCAGAGAGATACTACAAATTCTGATTTTTTTAACACAACAAAATTTGTGTGAAAAACAAATGTTTGGTTTTCTGTCTGTAAAATCAGACTAGACTACACTGTGCAATTACATATTCTGCCAAACTACTTGCTAAGACTGAGATGATGAGCCCTAAGTCTTAAAAAAATAAACCCAAAATGAACCAAAAAAAAAAGTGCATTCTCTTTCTGCTTCGAGCCATTTGGTTTGTCAGTATAAAAGCAGCATCACAGGCCAAGACTGCAGACTCTGCTGCACTGTAATTGTGCTAGAAACTGATCTGACATTTTAAAAACATGCTTCAGCACCAAACCCCTATGAACCCATGGGAATTACATGTCTGAATGCTTCAAGAACACAGAAATTAATGATGCTTATGACTAGAACACCTTATCTGCACTAGATAAAAAAATTTACAAAAGCTATTATGGGATGCTCAAGCTATGGAGAGACTGAGTGTAGCTAATTAATATGCATTACAACCATATTAAGGGAAATAGATACAACTATAACTCTGAAAGAGGCTTTATAGCAATCTGAGGAAAGCTTAGTTGTACTCTGAATTCATTAGGCTTCATGTGAATTCACATAATAATGAAGTAAAACCTGCATTTTACTTTAAATGGTGGGTTTTCCCAGGAAGGAGGGATTTCCAACAGTGATTTGATAGCCTTAACTGTAATTTTTTAAACGAAGCCAAAACTGATCACTTATACCTTCTGTTGCCAGTGTACTTAAATATTAACTAACTTTTCCCAGCTTATGTAGATTATTCCAAATTTGCATACTCTACACAAAGAATTAGGGAAGGACACAGAAGAGTTGCCAAGTTAGAATTCAGAATTCCCTCAAAATAGGCAGATATGAAATCATTAGCAAAGTTGATGTTTATTGTTTCTCTGTCGGAGGAAATACTGTCCTGTAAGAATGCAAAGCCATTGACATCCTTGAGGCAGTACCAGAACCCACTTGGGCACACCATGATAGAGATTGTCACAAGGATGATGACACCTTCAGAAAAGAAAGAATGCAGTGTGCTTGAGTCTTATCTGAGATCTCTTCCATCAGAAGAGAGAGAAATGCAATTATTCGGTACCTTCAGATGTGTTAAAAATGTAGTAATACTTTTTTTACATAAAATAAGTCAGATATAGGAAGGAGCTTTTCTTTTTTTTTTTTTTTTTGTCTCTGCTGATATTTGAACATATCTTCTTTCGCTTTATTTAACATTCTGCTTCCCAAGCAGTACATGTTAGCACATCATGATTTTCCCTCCAGTTAATGATTCAAGTGTTTAGAAAACAGGACTGGTGACACAAATAGTGAATGAATATTTCAAATGCTCATTTCCATAGTCATATGATGTATGACAACACTAAAGCTTGTGTCTCTGCTCCAGGGTGTGCTCTCCTCCAGCTGTTTGGTGAAGGTGATTGAGCAGCCAGTCCTACACAGCTCCCCTGCAGCACTTGTGACCAGCTCCCTAAGAGCAGCTTCTCTACCTGTTGGTTTGAATAGCAGTGGTGTCAGCAGAGAAGAATCAATTACTTCACAGATGGCAAGTCAAGAAAGTAAAGTTAATGGAGCCCTGGACTCTATCGTTAGCAATGCAGTCCCTCGCATCATCATCATTCCCACCTCAGAGACCAACCTATTTCAGGAGGAACTGGAAGAGGAAGAGACTCAATTATTCCACTTTCATGACAAAAAGGGCAATCTGCTGGACTTGGAAGGGCTTAGCTCATCCATGGAATTCCTTGAAGCTGTTGAGAAATTTCTATCATAAGTTTGTCAAAAGAAAACTTTCCGGTAATTATTTTCTTGGCATCTTCATCACTTAATTACACCAAATAACTGAAGCCTTGTAGGTTAGGTCATCAGATTGTTTTGTATGTTTATATGGTAGTCACTAGGCAGCCTTCAGATTTATCTTTATCCAAACCAGCTCAGGCATAGAAACAAGCTTTCTTTCAGATTGTGCTGCAGGAAATGAGCAGTGGAGGATCTGGCAGCATGATCGAGGGGCACTGTTTTTCTAGGCTGCCTGTTCACGGGGCCCTGATTTGTTACCACAGATGGGAGTGCCAGCAGAAGGGAAAATGACCAAGTGAGAGCAAGGTCAGCTGCTGAATGTTTCTGCTATCTGTGCGTGAAACAGCATTCCTATTTTGGCAGCTGTCTTCTGGATGGTGATGGGAAGGATCACGAGATCACAGCTTCCACCAGCCCCAGCAGTAAGGCAGATGGCTAGATGGTCTGAACTATATTTTAGTAATTTTCAGCATTGTTTTTGATTTGTTTCTTTTTTTTTTTAATAGGGAGCATGTTAAACAATAAGAAAGGAACTGATGGTCTAACTGGGGAGTGACAGCTTCCCAGCTTAGAAGCTTTTGAAGTTTTGTGCTAGAAGTCTGGATTTTACCTCAGCATTAGCATGATCACCTAATGTCAAAATGCAAGGTCCTATATGCTAAAATATGTACACTACTGTAGAATCATTTAGAGCACCTTCAGAGGTATAGTCGTGATTAAATATGATGGATCCTAATGAGTCTGTGATTTAAACAGTGAATGTTCACAGCTGGCTTGACAAGTCATTGACAAAAATAAAGCCTTGGCTGCTGTATATCACTTGTCTGTTCAGAGGAGATTCTTCTCTCCTATAAAATGATCCAGAAGGTGTCTTCTACAGATCACTTACCAGAGGCCTTCAGAGTGGGTAAAGCATCATCTTGGGGAGAAAACCACAATACTGTGATGTTTGCTGCAGGCTCTGTACTCATCATTATCTGTGGTTACTAACTGTGCTCATTTAGTCTGTGCTTCACATTATGGCTCAGGCTCACAAGACCCTTCTAGCATTTTATTCCTAACTTCATTCTTCCATTTGTTACTCATGTTCCCATGTTCTCCATGTCTTCCCTTTCAGTCTCTGATTTTCAGATGTAGACAAGTTGAACTATTTTGTTCTCTACATAATATCAGTATATATTAGTAGAAAGCAGGTGTTCCTCTGGATATAATAGTGCAAATATGTGGTCCAGTGAGCCTAACAGCATTCAGACATTTAACAAGAGAGTGAGAGTAGATGTTCATCATCTCAGTTTATTCCCTTGACTGTATCATGGATTGCACAGAGACCACTGAGAATATTTCCAGGCTTTGTGCATGCACTGGCTGGTCTCAAGAAGTAATTTTTCTTTGCCTGTTCTCCTGGTGCAAAAAATAGATGGAAAGCATAGAAGTATTTTTTAAAATTATGTTTTCAGTACAAAAGAACATAACACAAGTCTTTTTTAGTACAAGCTAGATGAGAACTCCACTAAAGAACAAATTAAAACCCAAAGCAGCACAGGGGAGAGAAGAATGCCTCCAAACTTGCAGACCCAAGACTTTGCAGGGTGCCAGCAGACCTTTTAGAGGACTGAAACATTTGCTTTTGGTATAGACTGTGCTCTTTTAGGGGAAAACCAAAAAGCACTGGTGGGTTACAGAGGTGATTGCTGGTACAGGCTGCCTATGCAATGCTAGCACTCTTGATGCTGCTGTTATTTGAGGTACTCTGCTGTCTAGAGATCCTCATAAGAAATGAGGCCAGCATACTTCCTTACCATGGAGAGTAGGGGGGAAGAGTGTGGTGGAGCCACATCATGCCAGTGGTTGCCTGTGTGCATGGTGCTGGGGACCAGAGCTCAGCTGGGACAACACCATGTTGTGGTAATTGCAGCCAGGCTGCCAAAGCCTTTGCCACTGGGTGCCGAGTTTTCTGCTGGGACCAGGAAACATGTCAAGGTCATCTGCAATCAGCAATCAGCTCAGCATTTCCAGAGACAATTCCTCCTTTGGGGACTGGTGCAGTGAGCAGGCAGGGCAGGCCAGCTGCTGGGGACTGGGATGGGGACGTGCTCACTTGCAGCTCCTCAGTGTCAGGCTTTGTTTTGGACACAATGAGTAACCAAATGTTAATTAAACATGGTGTTCATGGAAAATGGGGCAGACTTAGTCCTAGGCTAAACATACTGTCCTGCCATCTTGGATTCTTTTTAATTTTTTTTGCTGAACCTGCCCTTTCTGATTTGGTTTTTTTCCCTATGTCAGTTGTACAGTCAGTAACCTTGCTTCTTCCTGCATGTAATATTCTCAGCTGCTGTATCTCCTTTCTTCTTGAGCCAGATATTTGGAGGCAAGTGTTCTAATAAGACTTCCAAGACTTAGACCTGACTTACTGCTGTAATTACTCTAAATAACAATAGAAAATGCATTTGGTGTTCTGTGATATATAAACGTGCCCTGGAGTAGATTTTGCACTCAGATTATGACAGACTTGTACTGATAAGACTGTAGGCAGGATGTTGCCATGGTTTTTGACAGGATGAAGAAAAGAAGACCTAAAGTAACAGTCAACAAACTCCTCCATATCCAAAGTTTTGCATTCTACTTGTTAGCCTACAAGACAACTTTCCAGTGATCTCTTGCATGTGTGTTGGTGCTGTTAGTGTGTCTCAGAGAATTAGCAGGCTTGAGGTTTGTGCAAAGAAATGTTTCACTTTTATACTGTTAATGTCATATACTATACCATTGCTTCTGAAGCTAATGTCAAGATTACTGCTCATTTAAACTAATCTAGGCTAAAATACCAAATGAGATAGAAGTACAGATAGACTTACTACAATGACTTCGAGACTTCTGCAGAAACATCAGTCACAGAGTAAATGAGTCTTCAATTGACTACCACAATGAAGAAAAATTTTGCAAACTTACCTGTTTGCCACATTAGAATAGATGACACATAAAAGTGTACAATATTAACTGTTGCTTCCCATTTCACAAAGGAATGTATTGGTTCACTCAAATGGAATAAAAAATTGTTAGGAGTTAAACTAAGCTATCCATTGTTTGTTTTTATTATTTAATCATTATTTTTGGACCCAAGAGTAGGAACACATAAGTGGAGTCAAAGGTTTTGAAACCTGTGCTCTGATCCAGTTAGTTGTGAGCTACATATATACCTTTATTTTCAAGTCATTTAGACTGCTCCTGTGAAAGCAAGCACTTGCCTACTTGAGTGCACAGTATCCAAAATTAGAATTCACAGACTAATTTTTACCAAGTAAAATCTGAAGTTGATCAGCAACTTCTGAAGTACAATGACTTTGACTGGGATGTCAGGAATCAGGTGAACAAAACTGAAAAAATTAACCAGAGTCAATACATTAGAATGGTGACAGCAGACTTTGATCTTTGTCCTAAATCCAAATGAAGGCTAACAAGCAATTGTTTGTTTCTGCTAAATCTCTGCATAGCACAGTTACAAGATATGTTCCAGTTTTCATGTGTAACAGAAAATCCAGACCACAAGTGTAAACATTTTCTCTTCCCATGGATGATGGTGTCTTTTGTAGTTAATCAATGGTTATGTAAAGTTTTCAAATAAGAAAATTTACCTACTTGAATCTGAATGAATCTTGTTGCCTTGAGTTGGTATGATGCAGGACCTAATACCACTGTCTTCCACAAAGCTCATTCAGCCCTCAGACATCCATTCACTTCCCTCCTTTCAGGAGACACAACTGAACAAGAAAACATCTCCACCCTGCTGTCTGAGAAATGTTTATTTGTGATGTGCAAAGCTGGAAAATACTGGGAGGCAAATACCCCTTTTTTTAAATTTCCTTACTCTTCCCCCCACCCTTTATTTTACAATACCTTTTTAGTGCTTCTTCGTGTAGGTTAGCCTTGATAATTTTTGTCTGCTTCTTTCACAAATACATGAAAGTGATGAAAGTTAGTGGGGAGATGGAAACTTTGGTGTGTATTATGCAATGTTTTACCTGTGAACTCATTTCTTGCATAAGAGTAATCAAAAGTGCCCATAGTGCTTCAGTTCAGCAAGTGCATGTTCCAGATAACTGCAGGATGAAGTCAGTCAAGGTAGAAGCAGCTGAAATGCAGCTGTCCCTCTCAGGTCATCTCAACATAAGCTGATGATTGTTTCTTGGTTTGCACCTCATCTACAGCCTTAGTCTGTATATTGATGTTCTGTCTGCACCTTGAATGGCCAAGTATTTAAGTGAAAAGTTTGGTGCTGGGATTCCTTTGTTGTGCCTGTCACATTTACCTGTGTCTTAACATACACTACGAGTTACTATGAATTCTCATGTCTGCCCGTGTATTTTACTTGCTGTATGATATGTCTGGGTTGTACTCTGGTTGTGTTAGTACTACAGGTTGGAGCAGGACATGAAAAGCTAACTGTAAAATGTCAGTCAGGTGTAAATCCAGTGCTACTAATTCTCCCCTCTGCTAGCGTAAGGATATGACTGTGACTGTGTGCCAGCAATCCTGGTGCCATTATTTCATGGTAAAATCTCCTGAGGGAAAACATCTGTAGGGGATAGTGTATTATGCAATATATTGACATTTTTTATTCTTAAACAATTTTCCTCTTTATTTGTACTTACCATGGTGGGAAACGCCGATCTGCTGGAAGGCAGGAGGGC
>NW_008673182.1:0-2297 GCF_000695815.1 Acanthisitta chloris
AAGGGTCTGCAAGGGAGCTGGAGAGGGGTTCTTTGTTAGGAACTGTAATAATAGAACAAGGGGTGATGAGTTCAAATTGAAGGAGGGGAAGTTTAGGTTAGATATTAGAAAAAAGATTTTTACTGTAAATGTAATGAGACTCTGGAACAGGTTGCCCAGGGAAGTGGCTGCCTCAACCTTGGCAGTGTTCAAAGTCAGGCTGGATGAGGTCTTGAGCATCGTGGTCCAGTGATGAGTTGTGGAGCAGGGGACAATGTAGCAGGGAAGTTGTGACTAGATAATCTGTAAGGTCCATTCCAACCCCTAAAAATTCTATGATTCTATGTTTAGTAAGAGTATTTCTTAGCTAGAGATCAGTACATTGGACAAGCTATTATAGTCCGTGTATTTGTGCATTAACATTTTTTGCACACAAATCTGTGGGCCAGTTACAAAGAGCATGACAACTACCTAAAATCTCAGGACTTGTTTAAGATCTTAGTTATCCTAAGTCTGTACTATGAGCAGATCTCCTATAATAAGGGCACAGGGATGTCTGTTTGTATTGCATGCTTTGCTCAGATCAACATGACAGTGGAATTCACTGCCTACCTTTACATGGGCCTTACAGCCTACCTATTTGCACATTCAAGGGAACAGCAGTCTCAGAAGTGGGGTTCATGGCTGTGACCATCAAACATTTAAGCCCACACTGTTACTCAGCACTAATTTTTTGGAAAACCTAGAGTTGCACATTGTGCAGTGAGCTGGAAGAGCTTCTTCTGTCATGTCAAAGTCCTCCCCAGCCCTGACAGCCCCTCCAGCAAACCCCACTCTGTACCCCAGCAATATGAACACCACTGCGTGACAGGGTTACCAAAATATTACCATCACTTTGCATCTAACCTTTCCATGACTTTGTCCTCAGTCTTTTCATTTGGCTGAAAATTTTGTGTTTGTTTCCCTCGTGTGAAAGTGCAAAAGTGTTGATTGTAACACAGACAACACTGTAGAGGAGGAAGAAAGATTTCTGGGACATGTTCTATCAGCCCCGGACTTTGGGACTTACTGCCATTTAGAGGTAATAGGGATTGTGACTAAGGACACTGAGAAAGGATTTGGCCTTCACATGTAAATTGATAACACAAACAAATGCTTTAGATAAGATGAAAATGTAAATCCTCATACCTCAGAGCATAAGCCAGTCATTACTACTTCTGTCAGAGAAAACTGTCTATGCAAGAAAATGTGCCAGCAGCGACGTTGGCAGTTTGTTATGCATTCTTCCTGAGGATCTGTCACTGTCAGGCTCATGCCACTGAGCCAGACATAGCACTGACCTGAGCCAGAGATGCAATTTCTTCGTTTTGATATTCCCATTATTTGGGCATAACAAGGCCTCTGATCCTGTTTGGTAAAATCTCTCTCTTGTTGAATTTAAGTAAGTGTTCATTAAACTGTGTTACAGTGTTATTCTAATGTTGCTGAAATCCGCTTGTGCCCAAATTTATATTTAGGCCCCTAGAGATGCTCAGCTGATTACACATTCTGTTGAGACACAACCTTTGTCCTCTTTTTTCTGCACGACAGTGTTTTAGCATTGCTGACAAGCCAAAAACTCTAGCTCTTCCATCCTTCATTTACTTGCAGAAATTATATGACAGCACTTCCAGCTCAAAGAGGGGACTGCGCTGGCTCCAGAATCCCTGGCAGCATGGGCTACCACACCAACACTTCACATCTGCCTTATCCTGGGTTCAAGGAGAACATGGGGCTTAGTAAACCTGCAAGCATAGCATTGTATTATTACAGAGGTAATAAGGCTTCACAAATTATAATATATATATACATATACATGATATATAGATATACAGATATCTGCTGCAATCCTGACAGTGTTCAAAGCTGAGCTGAATAAAGCCTTGAGCAACCTGGTCTAGTGGGTGGTGTCCCTGATGGTGACAGGGAGAGCTGGGACTAGATGATCTATAGGGTCTATTCCAATCCCTTAACATATTATGATATTATGATAATAAACCAAATTCCCAGCTGCTATAAATCTGTATCTATCTAACTACACAACCATTTCTTGAAGAATACATCCAGACAACCAGATATATACAAACCTGTCACTGCCAGTTCTTACACCTTGACGTGTATTATACAGCCGTATTTTCAACTTAGCTAGCAAAAGTAGATCTTGAAAACTGCTTCATCCAGAATGCCCTTGCCTCTGAAATAGCTCATCAAAAAAATAATTTTTTCTTATATTTTATTCCACTGGTTCTCACATTTTAGCACCTGTTACAAATCTTAAA
>NW_008673183.1:0-229 GCF_000695815.1 Acanthisitta chloris
TCGGCTTCGTCTCCGCAGGCGCTTTAGTCTCTGCGTTCGTGGACAGGAAATTCACTGACTCTGTGTCTGAAGAACATTTCTCAGATTTAACAGTTTTGGTGACCTTTTTAGCCTCGGCGCCAACCTCCTTAGGCTCAGCCAGGCTGTTCTCCTTCCTAGCCAGAAACACGGGGGAGCCCTTCGCCTCCTTCCCATCCACCTTGGCTGCCGCTGCCGCCGCGGCCGCTCG
>NW_008673183.1:369-7217 GCF_000695815.1 Acanthisitta chloris
TTCACCGACTTCCTGCAGGGACAACAGGAGAAGTGAAACGAAGCGACTCCACCTGGGAGCTACTCACCAACAGCAGAGTCCCGTTCTTGGTCAAGGAAGAGTCCAAACACCTGTCAGGAGAGGCTAAAGCTGCTGAAAAAGAGTTTGTGGAGTAAATCAGGACAAGTTTGCCATCATCATCATCCCATGGCAGCAGCACCTCACCATCACACTGGTAAGACAAAGGAAGGATCAAGGTTGGACAAGTCCCAAGGTAAGGACATCACAGCTGCACACACCCAACAGGAGACTTCAGAGGAGAGGGTGAGCAGGCAGGTTAGGAATCTTTCCCAGGAATTAGGTACACTTGAAAGGAAAGCAGGATAAAACACAGTGCCCTCAGGGAGTGCTGCCGCAGGAAATCACATTTCCCTCCTTCATCAGAACTCAAATTTGCATAGTAGAAGTGGAAAAAAAAACCCAGGAATTTTAACTCAGTTTGAGGTTTGGTCCTCCTCTACAACAAATGGGCTCTGAGTCAGGTATCTGTGCAGAGATAATCCCAGTGAAATCTGTGCTGGAAGCACTGAGCAGGGCAGGAATCACCTCACACTGTCACACAGCACAGGGTGAAGCTGGGTAGGAGAGAGCAGTGACCACAACCTCACTGGGGACTGATGGGGAAACAGAAGGAAAATGGAACTGGAAATTGGTACTTCAGTGTCCATGGCAAAATTCCTGATAAGCCTGAAGTGTTTCCTCCACTCCAGGAGGACTGAGCAGGTTAGGAGACAGGAGACTTTGGGGTGGGCTCTGATGCCAAAGATAAACCAAACATTTGGAGATTAGTCTATTAATGCTGTAATAGAAACACACTCAGGACCAGAGTCTATAAATGCTGTAATAGAAACACACTCAGGACATTCCTAATTTGGAAAATAGGGAATTCTCCCACAGCAGAGTCCCACAGGAGTTAGAAAACACACCTAACCATGAGCAGGTTCACACAGCTGACACTGACTCACTTGGAGTAGAAAACACACCTAACCACGAGCAGGCTCACACAGCTGACACTGACTCACTTGGAACCATACTCAGGATTGACAACCAGACCTGAACTGTGTGCAGCACTACACCAATCCATGCTATCCCAAGGCAACAAACATCTGGAAAACACACTGGAGAGCTGTAGGAATTGCACCAGAGCACAAGGATGACTCCCTGACCTCCCAGCAGCAAATATCCACTCTGCTCTGCTCCACCAGGAGTAAACCCACTCTCCCCTCCCAGCAGTGTCCACCCCCAGGCCCCACTCACACTTTTCCCTTTCTCTCACAATAATCACCTGCAGTTACCACACAAAGAGCTGTTGTTCCAAGCCTTTTTCCAGCCTGCTGTTTCCAGCTGCTTTGTCAGAGCTGAGAGAGGCCCCACATCCCTAACCCTGTGTGCTTCCCAGTCCCACCAGCACAGCCAGTGACACCTCACTGTGCCAAACATGAGCCCACCAACAGCCCCAAAGCACCAACACCCGACTCCCACAGCACCTGAGGGGCCTTTTGCCACTGGATATCTCAAAAAGGATGCAATCAGGCACAGGCAGGTTTTCCACTTGGAAAAGAGCTCTTTCCATCCTCTGAAATGTTTTTTTGCATGCACAGGCAGGTTTTCCCCTTGGAAAAGAGCTTTTTCCATCCTCTGAAATGTTTTTTTGCAGCTTCCCTGCAAACACTTCTTAGCACTTTTACCCCTTTCACCCTTAATGTGTGTTAAGAGTGACCCCACACCTTACTTGCTCTAACACTCCACACCTTATTCCAAGATAATCCAGGATGGATGAGGGGAATTCAGCCTGGCATGCAGTTCTTCTGGATAAAAATTGGATTAAAGCTCACCCTGTTGTCCCTCTAGAACTGGAAACTAGAAACAGAAGATACCAACCACAACAACTGTGAATTAAGTCAGAGTTGATGGCTCATCTAAATATCCAAATTAAAGAGCAGTATGAGATTCATCTAACTCACACAATCAGGAGCTTGGAATGATCTTTGGAGGAAGGAATGCTGGAACCTTCCAGAGCATGGCCATGGCTATAGGTGTTAGTAGAGGTGACCTGCACTCAGCAAAGCTCCACATTATCATCCACCACACAACCTCCCAGGAACATCTACAGACACCTTAGCCCTTTACCTGCTCCAAGCCACAACAGACACCAAGACCAAAGTGGAAAGTAAAAGTGGGAAGCCTGAGTGCTCCAATTTCTCAGGGAACAAACTTTGTTTCTTAGTTTTGAAGGCACAAAGACCTTCCCCCACATCTTTTGCCTCTTAGTTTTGAAGGCCCAAGGCCTTCCCCCACATCTTTGCTTCTTAGTTTTGAAGGCCCAAAGACCTTCCCCCACATCTTTGCTTCTTAGTTTTGAAGGTCCAAAGCCCTTTCCCCATCAAACCTCACTACCACACAAAGTCCACAGCACATCCCACCTCCAGCAAGCTGAGGGACTCTGGAATTCCATCTCCTTGTTGTAGCTGCAACGACAACAGTTGCTACAGGGATTGGCACATCTGTTATTTTCCCTCCTGACCAAATCATCCTCATTTCCTCCTCGATGGGAAGTTGTTTTGCACAGCCCCTGGAAATGCAAACACTCTGGATTTTCTCCAAGCAGCACATGGAGTCAGTTCCTCTCACTGTGTTTTGGACATGGAGATGAAAGAAAACACACAATGCACTAAAAAACCTCCACGCTGTCAGGCAGTGAAATAATTAAGTGTCCCAGAAAAGGCTGAAGAACGTAAGCTGTAGTCAGGTGTTTGGGGCCTCAGTGTGCCAGTTACAGAGCTCTCCTCTCCCAAAATGCTCCTGTCCCTCCACAGGGGCCAGCAGAGGGATCAGGCACTGCCCAGCACGGTCACCTGCTCTCAGTGACACCCATCAGCAGCACATCAGCCACAGCAGCTGAGGGCTCAGCTCACCCATGTGCTCAGGTGAGTTCCTGAGCAGCCCTGAGCTCCTCAGGTGAGTCCCTGAGCCCCTCAGGTGAGCCCCTGAGCAGCCCTAAGTCCCTGAATCTCTCAGATGAGCCCCTGAGCTCCCTAAGAGCCCCTCAGGTGAACTCCTGAGCTCTGTAAGAGTCCCTGAGTCCCTCAGGTGAGCCCCTGAGCTCCCCTCAGGTGAGTCCCTGAATCTCTCAGATGAGCCCCTGAGCTCCCTAAGAGCCCCTCAGGTGAACTCCTGAGCTCTGTAAGAGTCCCTCAGGTGAGTCCCTGAGCAGTCCTGAGCTCCTCAAGTGAGCCCCTGAGCTCCCTAAGAGCCCCTCAGGTAAGCTCCTGAGCTCCCCAAGAGTCCCTTAAGTGAGCCCCTGAGCAGCCCTGAGCCTCTCAGGTGAGCCCCTGCACTCCCCATAGTACATGAGTCCCTCAGGTAAGCCCCTGAGCTAAGAGTCTCTCAGGTGAGCCCCTGAGCAGCCCTAAGTCCCTGAGTCCCTCAGGTGAGCCCCTGAGCTCCCTAAGAGCCCCTCAGGTGAACTCCTGAGCAGCCCTGAGCACTTCAGGTGAGCCCCTGAGCAGCCCTAAGTCCCTGAGTCCCTCAGGTGAGCCCCTGAGCTCCCTAAGAGCCCCTCAGGTGAGTCCCTGAGCAGCCCTGAGCCCAAGTCCCTCAGGTGAGCCCTTGAGCTCTGAGCCCCTGAGCAGCCCTGAGCCCAAGTCCCTCAGGTGAGCCCCTGAGCAGCTCTGAGCCCCTGAGCAGCCCTGAGCCTCTCAGGTGAGCCTGAGCCCCACCTCTGGCTCAGCACACAGCCTGTGAGCTCCATAAAGCACAACTCCCACATGAATTACAACTTACAATTCACCTGACATAGGGAAAACACTTTGAATTCCCTCTGTCCCTTTCCTACAATCCCTGCAGACAGCTGTTTTCCACAGGCACAATCCAGGGGGTTGGAATCTATCACTCAGCCAGTGAGGGATCTGCCCAGGAGAGAGAGAGAGAGAGAGAAGAGCAGCAGGTTATCAAGTGAAGTCAGAGAGTCAGAATTCAGTATGAGCTGAATGTAAACAGTGAGTAACCTTTGGAATCTATTCTGGTTTGGGGTCCAGTATTTAGGCAGAGTCAAAAACGCCCTGGAAAAGTTTCTTAACTTTTGGGAAGCAGCACAAAGTGCTTCAAAGTTGCTCCCATCAATCAGGAAAACATAATTGCTGGATTTCTCAACTCAGAAGCAACTAGCCATTTACACACAGGTTCTCCTAGGAAGTGGAGTTACCTGGAGGGAAAACACACCTCTTAAGATGCCACACACATTCCCAACAGTTTCTCCACCAACAGTCATTTAACAGTGCCACAGCACAGTTACACCATGGATTTTTACACATTTCCTACTGGTCTTTTCTCATTCTTCCAAACTACTAGTAAGTCATGTGTAAGAGCAGAGCCACTGGGCAACAAGGACTGAGGGGAAAGAAAACCATCAAAGCCTATCCCTGGGAGCTTCCCAGATGTGCCCAGAGAAAACAGGGCAGAGCAGCACAGCCTGAGGGGAACGTTCAGTGCAAAACCACAGAGGACACAGAGATTTTACATAAAACCTTCCAAGGTGCTAAAACCAACACACAACTCCCAACAAGGACAGAGCCAAGTTCACTGTGGAAGACAACATTCCTGAAGGGAAGAGTTTTAGCAAGAAAGGCAGAATTCCAAGAGCCCTGAGTGCTCTGGGAAGTGCTGATCCTGAGGCAGCCTCTCCCCTCAGTGCCCTCTGCCTACAGCAGAGCATTCCTATAGCCATTACATTCCAGGTCACATCCAAATTGCCATGGAGCTCCAGCCAAAGCTCC
The DNA here is from genome assembly GCF_000695815.1 of Acanthisitta chloris. Classification (NCBI taxonomy): domain Eukaryota; kingdom Metazoa; phylum Chordata; class Aves; order Passeriformes; family Acanthisittidae; genus Acanthisitta; species Acanthisitta chloris. The sequence continues at coordinate 5,184 of NW_008673183.1, forward strand.
ACAGCATCCATGGTGACAACTGGAAACTAACTCAGCTAGGAAAGAAAAGGATCAACATTCGACTATGTCCCAGGATGATTAACGAAGGGCTGAAGTCAAACACACAGAACTACCTTGGAGTAATTGTTTCCTCCTGTAGCAAAGTTACTGAGTAAAGAAAAATCAGGAGAAAATCAGAGTTAAGCCCAAATCCAGCTGGTTGCTACCTGCCCTTCCAGAATTCCCCTATTTCAGAGAGGAAGGAAGAAGCTGAGCGCAGAGAGAGGAAAGTTTAGGCTGAGAGATGAGTTTGCACATGGTGGTCCCTAATCCAAGGGAAAAGAAGAGACAAGTCAGTTGAGAAAGAGCAAAACGCACCCAAAACAATCCCTCCTGGAAGTGGGATCAATTTCCCACGTGTAGCAAACATAAAAGCTTCCAGAAAGAGGGGGAAACATTCTCCCCGGGTGAACTTCCCACCAGGTGAGAGCACCAGATCCTGTCCAGGAGCTGAGGGAGCAGAGCCACTCCAGAGGGGGATGGGAACCCAATCCCAGGAGCTCATCCAACCTCCCTGCCCAGGGCCAACACGGACACAGCTTCCAAAGGGAAAACACCACTTCCAAGGGACTCACCACCACCCCAAGCACACCAACTCCACACACACCCCCCACTCCCAATCCAGCACCACTGGGGCACCCTCCCATTCCCAACCACTTCCCAACGCTCAGGGAACCAAACCAACTCCTCACACACCACTCCAAATCCAGCACCATTGGGACCCAATGGCCCCAACCAAACCAACTCCACACCAGTAAGAATGAAGTGGGTAACCCCTGCCCATTCCCAGAGCTCTCCCACCCCATTCCCAAGGCAGGGTAGAAGAGAATTACCCCCTCCCATTCCCAGCGATATCCCAAGTAATGCCCAGGGCGAGGGAGGGGGGGCAGAAGGGGGTTAACCCCTTCCATTCCCAGAGCTCTCCCATCCCATTCCCCAGAGCAAGCAGGGTGGAAGGGGGTTACCCCTCAGCTCTCATTCCCAGAGCTCTCCCACCCCATTCCCAGTCAGGCAAGGTGGAAGGGAATTACCCCTCCCATTCCCGGGTGGGCAGGCAGAGTAGAAGAGTTATCCTCCCCATTCCCATGGCAGGGCAGATGGGGGTTATCCCCCAGCTTTCACTTCCTGAGCTCTCCCACCCCACTCCTAGTGCCCAGGGCTAGGCAGGCAGGGTGGAAGGGAGTTATCCCTCCCATTCCCATCTCTCCCTCCAATTCCCACTCCATGATTCCCAGAGCCACCCCATTCCCAGTCAGGCAAGGTGGAAGGGAATTACCCCTCCCATTCCCGGGTGGGCAGGCAGAGTAGAAGAGTTATCCTCCCCATTCCCATGGCAGGGCAGATGGGGGTTATCCCCCAGCTTTCACTTCCTGAGCTCTCCCACCCCACTCCTAGTGCCCAGGGCTAGGCAGGCAGGGTGGAAGGGAGTTATCCCTCCCATTCCCATCTCTGTCAGGCAAGGTGGAAGGGAATTACCCCTCCCATTCCCGGGTGGGCAGGCAGAGTAGAAGAGTTATCCTCCCCATTCCCATGGCAGGGCAGATGGGGGTTATCCCCCAGCTTTCACTTCCTGAGCTCTCCCACCCCACTCCTAGTGCCCAGGGCTAGGCAGGCAGGGTGGAAGGGAGTTATCCCTCCCATTCCCATCTCTCCCTCCAATTCCCACTCCATGCCCACGGCAGAGTGAAAGGGGGTTACCCACTTCGATTCCCACCTCTCACCCCATTCCCATTGCCCACTGCTGGGCAGGCAGGGCCCATCCCCATCTCCCTCTCACCCCCTTCCCACTGCCCAGTGCTGGGCAGGCAGGGTCCATTCCCATCTCCCACCCTGCTCCCAATTCCTGGTCAGGCAGGGTAAAAGAGAGTTACCCTTCCCATACCCATCTCTCCCCCCACATTCCCACTCACTCCTGGTCAGGCAGGAGAGCAGGGACTTCCCCCTCCCATTCCCGGTCAGGTAGGGTGGAAGGGAGTTCCCCCTCCCATTCCCACC
>NW_008673184.1:0-9696 GCF_000695815.1 Acanthisitta chloris
ATGATATGCTCTTCCAGATTTTACCAACCCAGCACTCAGAGACTTTCTAAACCCAGAGGTGATACTTTGGTATTTAAATTGCTTTCCTATCTACCACAGGCTGCTTTGTCATCATAGAAATGCTTTGTTGGAACAGAACTGCCTCAAATACTTTTGAAATTAAAAAGCAAAGATATGAGGTCATATGATATTGCATTTTCCAAATCTCCATCATTTCCTGAAATGATAAGCTCTCTCTCCTGGCACAGCTATCACCTGTGGTCCCCCTCCAGCAGTGCTGTATGGGAAGGTGGAAGGCTCTGACTATCGCTGGGGTGCCAGTGTGAGCTACAGCTGTGCAGAGGGTTATCAGCTGTCCAACACAGCCATTCTCTCCTGTGAAGGACGAGGGGTTTGGCGAGGAGACATCCCACAGTGCTTGCGTAAGTTGTCAGGGTACAGTTGTGTTGGGCTTCCCCAAACCTACAGTCACTTGGCTCTGGCTGCAGTCACAGAATCACAGTTTAGAAAGGACTCATCTACATCAGGCGATATAGGAATGACTACAGGATTCTCCCTTCTCCCTCCATAAACCTTACCTTGTTATGAAATTCAGTGGCTGTGCCTATTTAAGGTCACAGTTATCTTCCTTTCCCCAAAAGTTGCCCTCAATCTCTATTCCCTGTGCCCATCACCATTTGCCTTCCTGATAATCCTTTTGGCTGCTCTGAGTTTGACTTGTGGAGAGCATGAGTGAAATTTTCCCTTACACTTCTCCTTTTTTGCTCCCTTGTTTCCATTAATGGGTGAACAGCAGGATGCTAACCCTGAAGCTCATAGCCTTGCACTCCTTTCTAAACCCTTTTTCCTTTCTGAAGTGAGTACATACCCTCCTATCTTGCTCATATTTGGTTTTCAGCATCTTCTCAACGTGTCAGTGCATCTCTTTCAGTGCTTGCAATCTAGTCAGGACTCTGATAAACATTTCCCCCTTTATCTAATGAGAGCAAAACTTCCCAGCCTACTCCTCTGAGGGTGACTGATGTGAAAACTGGTTGTATTGTGAAGCTTTGCAGTAATAGCATTGTCACCTTTAGGATTATTTTGTCATCCAGATCTAATCAGCATATAAGTGCCTCAATTAAAAGGTCTGTTTTTCCTAGTTAAGTTTTATGCTTAGAATAACTATAACAGCGACAATGAATTTTAAAGTGCTGTCAAGAATTTATCAGAGCTACAGTCCTATACAGAGAAATGAGCTTAGAGTTTCCACCCGTATATATGTCTGACTTGCACATAAACCACAGAAGAAAACTTCAGTTAAAGTGTTTGCAGGTTTTAATAACTTTTTTTTTCCTCTTTCCTGTGCATTAGCTGTGTTTTGTGGTGATCCTGGCACTCCAGCAGAAGGACGTCTCAATGGGAAGAGTTTCACCTACAGATCTGAAGTTAGTTTTCAGTGCAGACCCCCTTTTATTCTGATAGGCTCCTCAAGAAGGTTCTGCCAAGCAGATGGCACTTGGAGTGGAATCCAGCCAACATGCATTGGTAATAACCACCACTACTTCTGCTGTTTCTACTGCGAATATCCTTGATAAACTCTTACACTCTCCTGAATGTAGCAATTAGCTGCCCAAATATAGCCAATGTCTGCATAGTATAAAAAGAACTAGTTAAATAAGGTTATATTTTGAGTGTGGAGATTTCAGGATAAACACAATCACATATGGAGGCACTTGTAAATTAACATGATTGCTTGTCTGCTGGAGATGCAGAATGTCAATATGTGCAAGGGAAGAAATGGGTTCTGTCTATTTTTAGACTCATTTAGATATGCAGAAGACTATGGAGGATTAAAGACTAGATTCTGTTGGCAGAGAGTTAAAGGCATTTTTCAAAATCAATCCCAAATAAAAAAAAAAAAATTTTGGACTTCATGAAAGTGGCTTGTACACCTCTGATCTTCTGAAATCCTGCTAAACTCACAAATACTCTCAGTTTCTCAGTGACTGATGTGCAACTGATAAGCTTTTAGCAGGTTGTGTAATCAGACTGGACACCTTTAACTCTGACATCAGGATTTGATCCAGCTTGGGGTGACTTGCTAAAGGAAATGATTTGGAGGTTATACTAGAAAAATCCTTTGCTACTTCTAGCCAAACACATTCAGATGTAGATTGTGTCCCAGGTATATATTTTGTAGTGGCTGAAATGTTGTCTGTGTGAAAGAGCTGGGCTGGGCACTCTGGGAGAATCTGCCAAGCAGGATTAGAGAAAGCAGCCTGAGTTTTAAATGAAGATCAGGGGGTTGTTTTCTTTTTTCTCCCACTTTTCTCTAACTCACAAATTGTCCTTAATAACAAAATTGTACTGGCCAAGTCACTGGTCTGTTGACCAGTCTGTTCAGCTGTCTGTTATGAGTGCAATATTTTAGATGAGCAGTGTACAGATTTCTTTGGTATGAACTCAAAACTTCTTCTGTCCATAGGTTTTGTAAACTGGGCAATCATCTTTCACCTAGGTGTTTGAACCAGAGGCAAGAAGGTTTCCAAAAGCTAAATTTTAGGTCTACTGCAAAGAGGCAAACTTGAAAATGTCTTAATGACATTTCTGTTTATATTTTATATACCTTGATATAGAAACACGTGGAAAGTGCCTAGAACTGCACCTAGAAGCACCACATGGTGCAAGATTTTCTTTCTCTGGATATTGATAATTTCCTTTCAATAATTTGAGAAGTCTTCCTTTTCATCCCCACTGATTCTTCAGATGAGACAGACCTTGAAAATTCAGTTTCAAGTGTCTATTATTAGCAATAATTGACAATTTGTACAAAGTTCTTGAGCTGTTCAAGCAGCTCAAGGTCAGGAGCATGTTTGGTTTTTATTCTCACACCTAACTTTGGAAGCCTTTGGGTAAATATCAGCCCAGTTGAACTTTTATGCTCAAGTGATGGTCAATATTGAATATGGAAGTTGCCCAAGAGTGAAATGACATATCACATGCTTGTAAGTGATAAATTCACTTTTCTCTCTACAGCAAGCTAAAAATTTCTTACAGATGAAACACAGTCCCAAGCTGTGTTCTTGGTAATTCTGTGTACAAAAGCAGAGTTGGTTCCCAAGAGAGAATAACACAGGATAGAAAGATGCATTGGATTAAGTTCTGAGCTGTCTAACTGGTGGACGTGACTGGGCAACCCCAGAGCCACCAACAGAACATGCTGGATCAGAATAGCTTCAGACTGCATTAAATTGCACTCATGAAGCTGAACATTGGACCATTAATTATACTCTGTTGGTGTGTGCCTTTTTTGTGGAGGGAGTGTCATTCTCCAGCAACAGCTGAGACAGTGCTCCATTTCAAACTGGTGTTCTTGGTGGCACGGGGGAAAAAGCTCTAGATAAGAAATGTATTTTACTTGCTATAACAAAACAAGCTGGTTGGGTGAGTTTTGTTTTTGGGGAGGGGGATTGGGGTTTTTATTGGCTTTTTATTTGTTTATGTTTAGAAATCCAACTTAATCATTAAGCTGCTCACTGGGAAAGAAGAGAAGATAAAGATTTCCTTATCTATTCCAACTGCATTGTGAATAGTGAGATATACTCTGGATCCAAAGAGTTTTTAAAGAATAAGTTTAGTAAAAATAAATGGAATCCGAACGCTGAAGTTTGCACTGCCAGAAATACCTGCAAAAAAATAGCTTTATATGATGACAATGTACTGAAACAAATGGCTATGATAGATACTGGAAATTGAGTTGAAAATATAAATGCAATAGATAGAAATGCACACGTTCCATGAAAAATTCAGTTCTTGTCACCACTAGACATTGATGAAATGATTTTCTCTTTGCAAAGAGTTTTATGGTATTGTTTCCATACCACAGTAATATGCATTGTGTTTCTCATTTTGCATTAGATCCAGCTCACAATACATGTACAGACCCTGGTACTCCACATTTTGGAATCCAGAACAGTTCCAGAGGTTATGAGGTAAATTCTCTTATTATTATTCATTAGCTTTCTGAAATTAAAATGCATTTAATCGTTGCAAATAGATTAAATTATCTGTGGGCTTAAATGTTTGATACAAACCTTAGGAAATTTCCAGCCCTTTGTAATAAATCTCAGGCTTCATTCCAAGCTTGGGAAAAAAATCCCATTCAGCCCAGAGAACTTCTAACCCTGCAATATATCATGTGTTCAATCCTTTAGGAGACTTCAGTAGGGAGGGCTATTTATAAATTGGTTGCTTAATATGATATGACATCATATAATTACTTTGCTTTATGATCATAATTCTTTCATACATTGATGAATAGTCAGTAAATACCCAACAGCCAAAGACCTGTGTGAACCAAAGGCCATGTAGACCTTGACAAGAGAAGTCAGCAAGGGGCTTTCCTAAATTAGCAATTCATGTTGCATTTTATTCAGTCAGAGAAGGGGAAATTATTCTGTGTTGTGTACAGGTTCTCTGTGATGAATGTCCCTGCCATAATTTCCAAACTCCTCACAGGTTATTAGTTCAACAAGCAACAGGCAGCAAAGTGAGTGAGGAAATAAACGTAGATGCAACAGTGACCAATCCACACTCTGATTTAGATTGATAGACTTCATGTGGATAGATTTTTCAGGTATAAATATGTGTGATTGGAATCTAAGACATGTTCTGTTTGGGTTTCTTGCTTATTTCTAAACCTAGGGCATTGTGACACATTGAGATCAAGCTGGTAGAACTGGTTTTCAGAAATTCCTTTCTGTCAGTTCCTCTGGTTATTGGTAGCCTCTCCGTCCTGCAATTTTCCTCTTTTGTTGCTATGGCTGTCAGATCTTTTCTTCATCTTCTGCTCCTGCCTGACACACACATACCAAGGCACATCTTCTTCATAGAATCATAGATTTTATGGATGTAGGAATGGAGCTCAGAGCTCACCCAGCCGTTTTCAGAAATTCCTTTCTGTCAGTTCCTCTGGTTATTGGTAGCCTCTCCGTCCTGCAATTTTCCTCTTTTGTTGCTATGGCTGTCAGATCTTTTCTTCATCTTCTGCTCCTGCCTGACACACACATACCAAGGCACATCTTCTTCATAGAATCATAGATTTTATGGATGTAGGAATGGAGCTCAGAGCTCACCCAGCCCCAAGCCCTGCCCTGGGCAGGGCAGGGCTCTGCAGCTTTTCTGGAGCCCCTTCAGGTATAGCAAATTTGCTCTGAGCTCTCCACACAACCTTCTCTTCTCCAGGCTGAACAGCCCCAACTCCTTCAGCCATTGCATTTAAAATGGTTGAACTCTAGAAACTGAACAAAGCAGATAGTTTTTAAAATAAATTTCTGCATTAACTTATCACTGATTTGACGTTTGGCTACACCTCTTCTATCTAATGTTCTGCTTTGGTCCTTAGGTTGGGAGCACAGTGTATTTCAGGTGCAGGAAAGGTTATCACATTCAAGGATCTACCACCCGTTCTTGTCTGGCTAACTTAACCTGGAGTGGGATCCAGTCTGAGTGCATTCGTAAGTCTTTTTTTTTTCTCTACTCACTTAGAATACTGTGCAATTTAAAAAGAGAGGCAAAGTGATGCACATGGAAATTTTTAGGAAATTATATGCTACAAAAACAGGAAACTTCATTTAAAACAGATTTCTAATTGGTTTTTCTTTGTTTCCTGTACAAAGATCAAAGATGTATTTGGGATATTAATTTTAAGGAAGATTTTTCAGATAATTTCTTTCATGAAGTTCACAATAATTCTATCAGTTTTACTCCAAAAAAGTCTGTTCTCATTAACATACTGCATTAATTACTTTGGTTTTATCTAGGATTTTTGGAGGTTTGTGTTGGATTAATAAAGAACAGCAAGTGACCTGAAATATGCATGGGGATGTTTCGTTGGGCAGCATTTTGTGAATCATAAACCAGCCAAATCCAGCTTTTCTTGTTGGGCAGTATTTTCTGATTCATAAACCAGCCAAATCCAGCTTTTCTGGCCTATGCATGAGTATGTTAACCACTAGTATATCTATAGCTCTGTATGGGTTGGAGGACATCAAATAACTATGGCATTAAAATACACTGACCTGAGCTAAAAATAATTCATGAGAATGACCTTAGATTCTTATCCTATTTCAAACTCTCTGTGGGTTGCTAGAAACAAACCCCATGTGACACAGAGAAAGAAACATTCTGAGCCACCATATCTGTTCTAAGCAATGCACTATGACCTAAACCTTCTTGGGGAACCTTTAATTCCATTGAAATTTAGAATGCATTTATTTAGCATGGGAACCACTCCACAGAGTGGAGGCAATGCCTGAAGCTGTGACAGCACAATAATTCACAGGTCCAATCATTGCACCATGGACAGTGGCATCTTCTTCCCTTCCATTTAACTCTTTTCTGGTTGCTATCATGATTTAATTCGGTGTATTCCTTAAAAATCTGCAGCAGTATCCTTTCCATCTTCCCACAACAAGAAAAGTAGGCACTGTTACTTTTACAAGAGGCTTGGCATTGCTAAGAGGTATGCAAAGTTGACATAATGAAGGGGAATAAGTTGGTTTGTATTCATAGAATCACAGAATCAATCAGGTTGGAAAAGACCTCCAAGATCATCGAGTCCAACCCTCCCGTGGTCACTAGCCCATGGCACTAAGTGCCACATCCAGTCTCAGCTTGAAAACCTCCAGGGATGGGGAATCCACCACCTCCCTGGGCAGCACATCCCAATGCCTGAGCACTCTCTCCATCATCCTCTCATCCTCTGGAAACTGCTTACCAGCACTTTTTCTAACTCTAAACCTCCCTTTGCAGCTCATGCTTGTAGGCAGCCAGAGACACCAGCACACGTAGATGTGAAAGCAATAGACCTTCCTACCTTAGGGTACACTTTGGTGTACACCTGTCAGCCAGGATTTTTCCTTGCTGGAGGATCAGAACATCGGACGTGTAAACCAGATATGAAATGGACAGGAAAATCACCTATTTGTAAAAGTAAGTCATTACTCAAAATGATTTGTTAGGTCCTACTTGACTGGAATTCATTTTCCCTGATGTTTTTGTTTTCTATAGAAGGATTATTTTTTTTTTTTCACTTCCTGTGTAAAGACACACATGGCACAACAGCTGCTACTTTGTGAAAGAAGCAGTAAAGAAATCCAAGTGGGAAGAGCATCTAGAACCCATGGAGGAAAACATGGGGATGTGTCTGAGTCAATGCACAGACACATGTGTTCACCCCTACCAACAGCAACCAAAACCCAAGCAATATGTATTACATTTCATTCCATTTATCTTTATGTTTTAAATAGTATTTCTATGTATTTCAGTTTTAAATGGTATTTCCATGTATTCAGTATTTATTGTATGATTTTCCATGGTGAAAATGGTGATTTCATATCTTAGCTTTTAGAATCATTCAGGTATCATTTTTGTCTAAGGAAATCTGCTAAAAATAAAAGCAATAAAACAGTTAAAAAATACATCTTTGCACTAGATACCACTTTTATTTATGTCAGTGTAACTTTCATTTAGTTTTGCTAGGGTAGACCTAAGCTTGTAGCTATGAAGTCTAAATTTGCTCTTCACGTGTGAATAAACATGGATCTAAGTTCCCAGTTCAGAAAAAAAAAATCAAATTCTGTTTAGAATATGAATAAAGGAATAATACTCAGATGCCATGGGAAAATTGTGTGCAATAAGATTTTTGATTCTAATAGATCAAAGAATGATAAATACTTCTGGTCACAGAATAATGAGAGTTGGAAGGGAATAATGAGGATCCCCCAGCCCAACCCCTGCCCTGCACAGACATCCCTGACACTCACACCCTGTGCTGAGAGCATTGGCCAAACACCTCTGGAGCTCTGTCAGCCTTGGGGCTGTGACACTGCCCTGGGAGCTGTTCAGGGCCCAAACACCTCTGGGGAAAGAAGAACCAGTTGCTAATCTCCAGCCTAACCCTGCCCTGACACAACTCCAGCCCATTCCCTGGCTCCTGTCCCTGGGCCCAGAGAGAAGAGCTCAGAGCTGTCCCTGCACTTCCTTCCCTGAGGGAGTTGTCCCAGCCATGAGCTCTGTGCTCAGTCTCCTCTTCTCCAGCTGAACAGCCCAAGTGCCTCAGCCACTCCTCACGTGCCTTCCCCTCAAGGCCCTTCAGACCATTCCCTGGGGATATTTCTTGACATTAATGTATGGGTAGACTTCTTTGGTTCACCATTGTCATATGGTCTACACATCAGAGTTTATCTTCTATATCCCTAAAGGATGATTTTCCACGGGTACTGTAGAATTAAGAATTTGACATAGAAGATCTTTTGTGGGTTTAGGTCTTTGTTTTATTTATTGAAGATAAAATACATAAAAGTTTTCTATAAGAAAGGATTCTTTTTTTAAATTGGCTCAGTCTTTAGGTATAGTTCTCACTGAGTGTCTCATACTCTTTTTCTTAGTACTTGATCAGTCTAATCAGGGAATTTCTGCTCATAAAGTAAAAACAAAAACCAAAACCTCAATACAAACCAACGTGCAAGACCAAATCGTCCACTGGGACATTATCCTTTTTAAAATGTCAAATGATATGTGTCCAGAAGTTGATCAGGTGATAACTTGGCTGAGTGTACCATAAACATAGCAAACCACACCAGTTGTGATCTTTTCCCATGACATCTGCTCCTATTCTCTCAGTCAAGCTCTCTGCCTTTCTCTGAGTTGTGTCATAAATGCATCAATTTTATTAATACAATTTTTACTATGTTTAATACACCATTAATTATAATTTGATATGTCCCCTCTATAAGGCTCTCTTTTATAGCACTGGGGCTGATATAAAAATGTGAGTCCTAATGGTATGAAATACTTGACTAAGCAGATAACTTTCCACAGTAAAATGTTGTTGACCTAAATCATTTCCGGATAGTTTTGTGTAAGTGTAAAGATTTAACCCTGTAAAGTATTCAAGACAGGTTCTTTCTGTTTTAAATATGGCTCTATTGGATAAGAGGTGATTGCATCCATGAGGCATTGTTAACATTCTATTAAAAAAAGAAAAAAAACCACCACACAAATATGTTCATGAAAATGATAATTTGTCTTTTTACTTGTAGGTAAAGGAGTGAGAGAAGTTAATGAAACAATAACTAAAACTCCAGGTTTGTATACAAGAAGAGCTTTAGATCTAACTAAATTAAACTGATGTACACCCTAGATTGTTATGGATAATAAATCTCTTTCCAATATTTAAGCTAAGCATTTCTGACTCGTTTCCCAGGAATATAAATGGTGAGGTCTTTCACAATAACAGGTGCCATGAAAAGCAATCCTCTGGAATTCTTGCACAACCTTTAACATTTCTACAGCACCAATTGTGTGAGTTGCTCAAACCCCTCGTCAAGCAAAAAAAAAAAAATATAAAAAGCTTTTATACCCAAAACTCAGATTTGATGTAGATTTATATCAGAGAGGTTGCTATAATGGAGAGCCTTATAATGACAACTCTTTTCAGTAAATGGAAGGCCTAATTTATTTTTTTATCCATTTATTGAACCCTGAGCAGAATTGTCACCAAATAAATGAGCTTGCAATTCTGTATTTTCTGAACTTCAGCAAAGCTGCAGGGAAAATAAGATGAATGGGTCACTCTCATGGCAATTCACACAAGGACTCCAGAGTAGATGGGATAAAAAGGTATTTCTGCTAATAATTAACCTTCCTGCT
>NW_008673184.1:9706-15595 GCF_000695815.1 Acanthisitta chloris
ATTAGTGAGATTGTAATTAATACATGGTGTTCATTTTTTGGAGGATCCACCTGTCACACTTAGAGTAGATATCATGGTAGGGTTTATTCCTAGAATCCCCAGACACCTCAGCTATGCATTAATCTGCTGCCACACAGATTGAGGGTTGAGGGGTCAATGCCAACCAAAAACATAGACCTGATCTCCAAACACCTTCACTGCACAGAGTAGCAGTATCAATTCACACCCTGGCATGCCCCTTAGAACTAGTTTTGCCAAGTAAGTACTTTTTGAAAGGTATTTTGTAACCAGTTGAATGTTAGGATTAAAAATGCCAATAATAGTGAGCAGGGAAGGGAAACTGTGACCAATGACAGTAATTACCAAGCAGATATTGAAAGCTGTTTGCAAATCACAATATCATTGTGGCTTTTAGAGTTGGGAACCCTCTTTAGTACAGAACATTGTATTTTGTGGTGTTTTTTCTACCTTGTTATCTTGGCTTTTGGTACAATTTGATTGGCTGCTATGTGTATTTTGAACAGAATGAATATTGCTATGAACATTGCTAAACTAGTGGGTTTTAACAGAGCAGATCCATGTTCTGATTTCCCACCTCTAGATATCTGTATGCAAGTTATGTTTGTTGTTGTTTATTACATTTCTATGTCTTTGTCAGAGTTAATGTCTTTGTCAGCAATAGTAACATTTTTCCATGGTTGAGCATAAGTTGTGTGTAACATATTTCTAATATAATACGTGTGTAATAATATTGCAATTCTTACAATACCCATAGGAAGTTTAAGAATCATAGAATCATAGAATTTTTAGGGGTTGGAATGGAGCTTAGAGATGATCCAGCCCCAAGCCCTGCCCTGGGCAGGGACACCTCCCAGCAGAGCAGGTTGCTCAAGGCTCATCCAACCTGGCTGTGAACACTGCCAGGGTTGGGGCAGCCACAGCCTCCCTGGGCACCCTGGCACAGGGTCTCACCACCACGACAGGGAAAAACTTTTTCTAACATCCAGCCTAAATTTCCCCTCCTTCAAATCCAGCCTAAATTTCATCTCCTTCAATTTGTGCCCATTACCCCTTGTGCTGTCCCTGCAGCTCCTAACACAGAACCCTCTGCGGTTTCCCTGGAGCCCCTTCAGCTCTTGGAAGGTGCTCTGAGCCTTGGGGACATTCAGTGAAAACACACAAGCTCTGAAGTGTGAGATGATTTAGGAGCATATATTGGATGGACAGCTGTGGTATCTTCTAGGCAACTGTGTGGAAAGCTCCTTCGATATATTGTCATTACTGTTGTAAAGTATTTCCTACAAAACTTCCTTAGAACAGTGGATTGATTCTGTAACAGAACAAATGAACATAATTATGGCTAGAAAGATTATTACTGTGTTCTAATTAACTTCTTTCTTTGTTTCCTTTTTTTCCCTTCACTTTTATTCAGTTCCCTCAGATGTGTTTTTTATAAATTCACTGTGGAAAGGGTTTTATGAATACCTAGGAAAAAGACAACCTGCTACTCTCACTGTGGATTGGTTCAATACTACAAGCAGCAAAGTGAATGCCACGTTCATCGAGGCATCCAACATCCAACTCAAACTATCAGGTATGTTCAGAACTTGGTAGTAAACCAGCTGTTCTTTTCCTTTTTAGCTTGTTTTTTTTGATCAGTTTTGATGTATTTTCATCCAAGCTCAAAATGAAACAAAAACTTTGTTTTCACTACAAATCCTTTTCTGCTTATTGTGCAAAAGGAAAGGTCCTAATGTAATGATCTGCAGAGATTTCAGTCAATTTCTGTATACTCACCCAACTATTTCTCCTGTCACACTTAGAATAGATATCATGGTAGGGTTTATTCCCAGAATCCTAGAATTTTAGGGGTTGAAAGGTACCTTAGAGCTCACCCAGCCCCAAGCCCTGCCCTGGGCAGGGACCCCTCCCAGCAGAGCAGGTTGCTCAAGGCTCATCCACCCTGGCTGTGAACACTGCCAGGGTTGGGGCAGCCACAGCCTCCCTGGGCACCCTGGGACAGGGTCTCACCACCACAACAGGGAAAACTTTTTTCTAATATCTAGCCTAAATTTCCCCTCCTTCAATTTGTGCCCATTCCCCCTTGTCCTGTCCCTCCCGCTCCTAACACAGATCCCTCTGCAGCTTCCCTGGAGCCCCTTCAGCTCCTGGAAGGTGCTCTGAGGTCTCCCCACAACCTTCTCTTCTCCAGGCTGAACAGCCCCAACTCCCTCAGCCTGTGCTCACAGGGAGATGCTCCAGTGCTCTGAGCAACTTCGTGGCCTCCTCTGCACTTGCTCCAACAGTTCCATGTCCTCCTGATGCTGAGGACACCAGAGCTGTGTGCAGTATTCCAGGTGTGTCTCCCAGAGCAGAGCAGAGGGGCAGAATCCCCTCCCTTGCCCTGCTGCCCACACCCCTGTGGGTGCATCTCAGTCCTGGGCTGGTTTCTAGGCTGAGCTCACCCTGCAGCTGATGGTGAACTTCTCATCCACCATCACCCCCAGGTCTTTCTACTCATTGCTCCTTCATCTCACACTGTTGGTTAGCATTGATGTGTGGAACTCACAGGTAATGAAGTGGCAGACAAAGTGTCTATAGGCATTTTAAGAACTCCATGGAAAAACTCCTTTAATAATAGTGACTAATATCCCCTTTGAAACAATGTGCTCTTCATAATGGCATAGCATAAAATAGGCAGAGATAATTAACTAACTTTGGAAATTATGCAGGCCTTTTAATCAACATCATGCAACCTTTTCTGCAGATCTGACTGTGAAGTTCAGATTCAGCTGCTCATCACAGTTATATTTTAAAAGATCATTATCTGCTAGCACTATCTTTTAAGGTCAGGAGTTCAGAGAGAATTTCAGGAGTTGGCTGCCAAACAGGAAATTTTCCTTCACTGCACTATTGATTTTTACTAGAGCAATATACCATTGTGATGTGAGTAAGATCCACTTTTTTTTCCAGTTCATGGAAATTCCAGTCAGGGAATTCTATCTGTATTCAGAAGTGTTAAAACATGTATGAAAATACAACTGTTCTTGCCCTCTTGTGTATAAAATTAAACAAGGCAAACCCATCATGGAATTGGAGGTTGGAGGAGACCTCTAAGAACATCCAGTCCAACCATTAACCTGTCACTGCTGGAACCCCTAAACCCTAACCCAGATCCTGCAGTGCCACATCAGACACCTCTGAAACACCTCCAGGGATGGTGACTGCACCACCTCCCTGGGCAATATCCCAGTGCTGAACACCCTAGCAGTGTACAAACTAACCTGACATCTTAACCATCTTTGCATCCTGTTATCAAATATGATAAGGGCAAAAGATGAAGTAAAATCAGGTCCTGTTATTACAGCACTTTGGTGTTTTCCATGTTATAACATTCTGGTATTACAGAGTATTGCCTCCAAAATATTTTAGCTCTTAAGCTATAGACTTAGCTCTGAAAGGATTCTTGACCAGACTGGTTGAAAACATTGTTCACAAGGCAAATGTTCCCTCCTTTATGTTAACAGGTATTTACAAGAAGGAAGAAGCTCATTTGCTCCTGAAAGTGTTTCAGATTAAAGGACCCAGTGAGATTTTTGTCAGCAAGTTGGAAAACGACAACTGGGCACTCGATGGTTATGTAAGTAGCCACATTGCCTTGGAGAAATCTTGCTAAGTCTAAATTTGGAAGTAATTTGTAAATACAAACTTCTATTTGCCATACTCTGATTAGAAGTCTTAGTTCACTCAAGGGAAGTGGGACTGAATCAGCATAATTTGTAATGGTTTTGCTTTGTTTCCTTAGAGGAATTTACCTTTAGAAATATTATCCTTTTTTTTGGGTGTGGTGGTGGTAAATACTTAATTGTAATAATAGATAGATTCTTGAAGAAAATCTGTACTGTTTTACTCTCTGTTTCTCCTTTTAGAACCAGTGTTGTTTTACTCTTTAATTAGATAGATTCTTGAAGAAAATCTGTATTGTTTTACTCTCTATTTCTCTTTTTAGAACCAGTGTTGTTTTACTCTTTGTTTCTCCTTTCTACCTCGTGAAACTTTCTATGGAAAATTATTTAAAACCTGACAGTTCAGTGGGTTTCTATGTCTGTAGATTAACCCAATTATGTGTTTGGCATTTGAAGAATGTTCAGCCCCAGCAGTGTACATCAGATATTGCAAACTTAAAAGAATAAACATTGTATAAGCATGGAGAGTTCACTAAGATTTGAAAGGCTAAAAGGGACAATCTGGGCTCAGTATTATCTACTTGAAATCAGAGGAGCAAATGGCTAAAGATTGTTATATATTTGTTGCAGAAATTTTTTTTTCTTTCTCTTTCAACATATTCTAGGTATCCTCAGGGCTGGAAAGAGGTGTTTTTACCTATCAAGGTGATATACATGGAAAAGACTTTGGGAAATTTATGCTCCAAAGACAAGGTAAATGCTTTCACAGTGCTTTAATACGTGTAATCTTTCTGGCTCTTGCAAGAGTGAGTTCAACAAATTGCTCAGCTACCTAGCTGAAAGAAGCACATTTATTTCATGCCATTCCTGTCATAAAAACCATAATGAAATAAGCATATGTGAAACAGGCAGTTCAAATCTTAATTTGACTCTGCTTAACATGTCGCTACCACAAGATTTGTAGCACAGCAACCTAAGAAGATGAGAACAGAATGCTCTGAAAGGGAATGCCATTGCAAGTGCTTTCTTGTCCTCAGGCTGAAGACTTAACATATTTCTGTGTTTTCAGGAAGTTAAATTATCTGCTGCCTTTACACTAAGCCAGAAGTACCATAAAGTGTGCATGCACTGGTGTATACATAAAGCAACGTGGAATTCTTGACCTGCTAGCAGACTCCAAAGGCAGCACTTGCTTGGTTAAGTGTGAAAGACCAATCCATTTGATGAAGAACTCCCTCCAGCACAATGAAAGACCAGTCTCAGTGGATATGCCCATTCTTGGAACTTAATACCATGAAAACAGAAAGAACTTTTCTTTCTTAGTACTATTTATTTTCTTTCAACAGCAATTCTAGTTGTAGCCGTAGAGGATAACCCAAAGGGCAAAGAGATCTCTGTTATCAGTGTGTCAAGGGAACTAGAGCTGTACCTGAGCCTTCTTAAGAGGACCAAGTTGTGACAACAAATTATTTAACCTCTTTTGCCACGTAATCAGTTGTTGCTGGGGGGTTTGTTTGTTTTGTTATAAAGCCTCTAAATGCTTTGAGTCTGTGGCTCGGCTCAGTTTCAGTATTTGCTGAGTGCCTGAGCCTCACCACTACACTTCTAGGTATTTATTCCAAAATTTTGTTCATCCCAGTCTGGATTGTCCTTTGAAATTGCATGAAAAGGCTTTGTGAGAAGAGAAACTCACTGCACAAAGGATTATTTTCTGGTATTCATTTCTTCTGGAGAAATACAATGACCTACTTCTCCTTCCTTTCTTTTTGTCTTCTAAATACTTTTATGGCTTGTCTGGATTGAGATAACAAATATTGACAAAAATATGAAATCTGCATAATTAATTTGCATCTGTGATGTATTAGCTCAATGGCTGTGCCAAATGATTCTGGTATTCATTTCTTCTGGAGAAATACAATGACCTACTTCTCCTTCCTTTCTTTTTGTCTTCTAAATACTTTTATGGCTTGTCTGGATTGAGATAACAAATATTGACAAAAATATGAAATCTGCATAATTAATTTGCATCTGTGATGTATTAGCTCAATGGCTGTGAAATACACGTTCTCTTCTGGAAATTAATCAACTCTTCCGAGCATTGAACATCATGAGACATGTGAATTTTAAATTTCACTCTATAAATCATCCTCCCTCTGCAGAACATTTCACACAACTTCCATCATTCATGAAGAAACTCTACATC
>NW_008673185.1:0-8754 GCF_000695815.1 Acanthisitta chloris
GCCCTCTGGCAATAGGAAGCCATTCCCTGTGCCCTGTCACTTCATACCCTTGTCCAAAGTCTCTCTGTAGCTCTCTTGGAGCCCCTTTAGGTGCTGGAAAGGGCTCTAAGGTCTCCCTGGAGTCTTCTCCAGGCTGAACATCCCCAGCTCTCCCAGCCCTTGGGATTCTTTTTCTCCACTTCCAACCCCAATATTCAAAGCAGCAATCCCTTGTAAGCAGATGGGTGGCAGGAGCCACAGGGTGTTTGCTCAGCTGGTTTTGGAGTGCTCACAAGTGTTCCTAGGGAATGCCCTGGTGCCATTTTCCCTCTGAGCTCATCCCTGTGTGTGTATATTAGGGATTTGGGGATGTTTTTCTTCATCCAACAAGCAAAGCAGCCTGCTACTGGCATTTCCCCCTCCCCATCTGCCAGAGGGATGTTCCCTACCCTATGTCAGTGTGAAAGGGAGCAAAGACCTACCATGTAACCTCCTTCAGCTCATTAGAGCTGATGTGAGCCCAGGGAGCAGGGGAGCAATTTGGAGGAGCTGCGAGCCCTCCACCTTGGTATTGGAATAGGTTTGCTCAGGGAGGTGGTGGAGTCACCATCCCTGAAAGTTTTTAAGAGGCATCTGGATCTGATGCTGGAAGATATGGTTTAGGGGTTACAGTGGAGTGACAGTGGTTGGACTCAATCTTAGAGGTCTCCTCCAGCCTTGACGATTTTAGGATTCGATGCATCTACCTGGCACAGCTGGAGCCAGAGGCAGACAGATGTTCAGAGCCCACCCAACCCTTGCCCCTAAGATGTCCTTACCCAAGAGCTGCCCAGCAAGGAGAGGTGACAGTGACAGATGCAGGAAGCACTCCCTGCTCTCTCGGCTCCCTGGCTCGAGGCCTAATCGCTGCACTCTGGATCTGGGAAGCGTCTGGAGATGCCGTGGAGGGCAGTGCTGGGCGGATGCTAATGGAGGAGGCTGTTAGTGGGGCGAGCTCGCGGTTGAGTGCAGCTTGGAAAATGGCCTCGAGGGGAAATGCACTCAATTCAGGAGCTGTGCTGCTCGTTTGGGCTTAATTCAGCTCCAGGAGCAGAGCTGGGAGTGAGCTGCTGTGGATTGGACAGAGTGCAGGGCAAGCTGCTTCCTTCCCCTCCTGCCTGGGCTCTGCTGCTCCCAACTGGAGTTAAACATCCCAGCACATCCCATTCTTGCACTGCATCCCACTATGCCCCGATCCAGCCCTTCCGTGCTTGGAAAACGACCTCGAGGGGCAATGCACTCAATTTGTGAGCTGTACTGCTTGTTTGGGCTTAATTCTGCTCCTGGAGCAGAGCTGAGGCATCCACAGAGATGAGAGCAAGGTGCTCCCTTCCCATCCTGCCTGAGCTCTGCTGCTCCCAACTGTGCAACTGTGAGTTAAACACCTCAACACATCCCACCCCTCCACCACAGACTCCTCCAGGCTTGGAAAATGGTCTCTATCTGGGTGCTGTGCTTCTTGTTTGGGCTTAATTCAGCTTCTGGAGCAGAACTGAGTGCAGCCTGGTGTAGACTGGAGAGAGAGCAGCACAATCTGCTCCCTTCCCATCCTACCTGAGCTCTGCTGCTCCTAGCTGGAGTTAAACACCTCAACACATCCTACTCCTGCACCACAAACCCCTCTGTGCCTTCCCCACTGCCCTGATCCATCCCTCCCGCAGGCAGCAGTGATTTCTCCCTGCCCAAGTAGCTTCTGAGGACTTTATCGATTGATTTTGTTTTCACTGTCGCTTCTAGACCACATTTTCACCCAGCTTTCTCCTCCCAAAGTCCACCCCAGCTGCATCCCTTCCTTTGGCTCCCAGCTGGCGCCCCTGGAAGGCGGCAGAGGCGGATTGGGAGAGGACGGAGGTACTGGCAGAGCATCCGTGGGGGACAGCGAGCCGAGCTTGCCACTTCCCAACCTGCAATGAGGAAAGCAGGGAAGGCTGCTCTTAAAACTCCCTGGTAGGTGGGTTTGGGGTGGGAGGGAATGGGGAGCTCCAGGAGTGCTCCCAGGCAGCGCCGCTCCGGCTGCAGCGTGGCTGGATGCGGGCAGGATCCGTGCCAGGCATGTCCTGCTCTGCGCAGCAGCCCACGAGGGCCAGGAGAAACGACACAGCTCTTCCTAGAAATGCTCTCTGGAGCTTATACCTAATTGAAAACACGTAGGGAGGGATCAAAGGGAAAGCCGGGCTGGGATTAACCTGGAGCCCAGCGAACTGGGAAGCGCTGTAGCTCGTGGCCAGGTCCCTAAGCCAATTCCCAGGCGTGGCCTTCTGGCTGCCTGCTGAATCCATGCCGGCAGGGAGGTGGTTTGTCCTGGATGCAGGAGGGCTCGGCACACTCTGGGGTTGTGCATCAGGTATGTCCTCGCTTTGTGCTTTGCTTCCCACCCTCTGCCACAGCAGCTCCTGCCACGTCCCGCTGGATTTTCTTTGGGGGTGTTTTCTGCCTGCACAGATCCTGCCAAGAGCTTGTGCTTGGGAAATGCTGGAGCTGCTCCAGTTTCCCCGGAGCCTGCATCTTCAGCTGCTTCCTCGTGACAGCCTCCTCCCTCCCCAGCCTGGCATCCCCTCTGGGTACCACTCTGGGGCTCCAGGAGGGAGTTTCTTTTCCCCTCCCAGCACATCCTGCCTTGTTGCCACCTCCAGCTCCAGCAAGCCCGGTGCAATGTCCCTGCAGCTCCTTCCTGAGCCAGGATGGGACTTGCTCTCTCCCCTGCTCGGACCAGAAGAGGCAGGGGCAGAAGAGAGGGCAGGTGGCCTCGTTGCTCTGTTAGCACAGAGCCAGGGTGACGTGTCACCTGCGTTAGCAGACCCTGGGACTCCGTGACCCAGAAAGCTGCTTCCTCCCCCTTCCTGCTAAAACCAGCTCAGCTGGTGTTTGAAGGAGCAGCTCCTTGGGAGGAATCAGCAGAGCTGCTCCAGGCTCTCTCCAGCCAAAGCTTTTCTTGTGGCCACTGTTTGCAAAACACATCTCTCTCTCCCTGCGGTTCCTCTGGCGCCTGGGAATCCATCAGCTCACCCTGCCCTTCCCCTGCAAGGATGTTACAAGGCTGTCCTCCATCCTCACCCCCATCTGTGCTTCAGCCCCCTCCATCCTCTTCTGCACTAGGGCAGGCTGGATCTGGTGTGCTGGGGAGCACTGAGCCCAGGGGGAAGAGCAGCTCAGCAGCCAAAGAGTCACAGCCAGGACTGGGAACCAGTCATTGAGCACATCAGAGGGCAGCCCAGGGTGGTTGCCTGGGCTGGAGGGACAAATCATACTCCTGAGAGTGAAGGTGGTTCCATACCCACCTACCAAAGAAGCTGTATGAGCCCATCCTCTCCCTCCCCCTGGCCAGCTGGCTCTTGGTGGGGTTTGGCCAGTTGCCCCGATGTGATGCTCAGCAAGTCACAGCTCACAGCCTCTGCCCTGTGACAGGAATCAGGAGCTCCTGGGAGGAACATGGATCAGAGGCAAGTCTGTGTGAGGGTCTCACAGTGCCCTTGGAAAGGGGATATCAAGCCCATTGTGCTGCTCTGGTGCTTGGGACTCAGATCTTCCTCAATCTGGTCATCCAGTAGTGACCAGGACTGTACACTGGAGGGTCTCCAGGCCATTCCCAGCCCCCTTGAGGTGGCCAACCCCCACCTTATGAACCTGCCTGCGGGTGTCTTTGTTTCTCAGCCCTGGGAAGGACAGGAAGGGGTGTTTGCTGCTGTGTTTGTGCCTATCGGGTGTCAGCACAGCAGCTGGAGAGAAGCTGTGGCCTGCAGAGCTAACCACATGTATTTTAGCAGCCCAGTGTTTATGTTTCCCTCCCCTGCTGCAGCAAGTCACTGCTTTCTCTCACCTTTGCTGCAACAACTGCTGCTCCAGGTCAGGCTAATTCCAGCCCTTGTGGATTTGGGGCTGTTTCTTCCTCACCCAGCAGCAGCAAACAGGTAGTTTTGGAGAGAGGCATCAACATGGCTAACGTGGAGAGGTGATTTCTGCTGCTCAGAGTGGATTTGTTCTGCCAGTGAGGGGTTCCATGGGATGCTGTGTGTGCTGAGTTTGGGATAGGATCTGGAAAGATCAGGTTTGCCAGGTTCTGACTCAGACCTTGTGCTTTGCAGCTGAACAGGCAAAAAACTCCACATGAACCAGTTAGCTTGGCTGTTTTCTGGGGCAAAACCAGAGCTGTGGGCTGCAAACATCTCTGCCCAGGGTTGGTGCTGGCAGCTGGGGCTGCAGCCTTTCCTCTGTGCCATCCTCTTGAGCTTTGCACTGACTCAGTTACTTGACAAATCAGAGGAGTCAGATGGGGAAAAGAAATTGGTCCTTTCCATATTTGTGATTCTCATCAGACATGGCAGGACCAAACCAGCAGAAACTGCAGAAAAACCACCCAGTTCCCCTCCCTACTCCCTTTAATGCCCATCCCAGCAAGGCTTGAGCTCATGGTGGGCTTTGATCTCTGCAGAGACCTCCCAAGCTCCTGGGATGTGTTTGCTCCGATGTCTGGGTGAAGTTCAAAGCTTTCCCATCCCTTCCCGGCTGGAGCCGTGGGGTGTTTAATGTGCTGCTCCAGGCATTCCCTGCATGCCTGTGCCCTGGATGTGAACCGCTGCTTTCAGCTCTGCCTGAAAGGAGCCGGTGCGAAGCCTCCGCTCTTAATTGAGGAGGAGGTGAACATGGAAAAGCCTCTCTGGCTGCTGCTAATGCAAGCAAAGGAGGCTGCTCCGGGGGCAGAGCCTTCTCCAGGGCATCCTCCCAGCTCCCAGCCCGGAGCTCTCATCCTGGGGTGTGGTGGTTTCGGCAGGGATGGAGCTTCATTTCATGGGGATAGGGGTTGGGACGAGATGATCTGTAAGGTCCATTCCAACCCCTAAAATTTCTATGATTATATTCCCACTATGATAGTGGGAAAGTCACTGCCTGATGCTGTTCCTACTTCCAGCCTGGTCTTTGGACCAGATGGGAAGGGGTAAAGATGCTCTCTGGAATCTGGCAAAGGTGAAATTGCTCCCAGCTGTCTCTAGACATCGGGAGCTCAGGGATGGCGATGCCTCCTGCCAGGGCTGGGGTATGTGGATCCTCATACCCCATTGCACTTGCCTTTCTAGGCACTTGGTAGCCACTCTGAGTGCTTGTAGTGATGCTCAGTGCCCAGAGGCTTCAGCTGCCGGCAAGGGCCACTCCTTTCTCTCTCTCTCGGCTCCGGACTGGCTTGTGCAGCGGGGTGAGAGTAAAGCAGCATTTCCTCATCCCCCAAGGGCTTTGCCGGGCTTGGATGGGGCTGGAGTGGGGGCTGGATGGGAGGAGCCGGGATTCCGCTAACCTGATTAGCCAGGTTCCAAACCAACCTTACCAAAGCCCAAAGCATCGCTGCAACCTCCTCCTGCCCACCCAGGGCACTGCTGGTCCTGAGTGGGAACCCCCGACCCGCAGCCTCCTGCATCCAAGAGCAGCCAGGCACGGTGGGGAGGTGGGATGCAACGGCTGGAATTGTGCCTCTGGCTCCTGGGACTGGGTAAGTGTCAGCCCACTGGGTTCATCCCCTATCCCCCTTCCCTCCGGGTGTGTCCCCCTCTTCCCGGGCAGCTCAGCCTCTGCTCCAGTGACGTCTGTGATGAGTGTCTGGGAGTTTTTGGAGCGTGAACTCGTTGGGATGCAAATATTCCTTGGCCTGGTGTTGTCACACGGGAGCAAAGTTGAAGCCTCAGCAGCAACCCCCAGAAATCCTGCTGGAATGTTGATGGGGGGATTTCTCTTCCCAAACCACGAGTGGTGCTGGGGTTTGGCCCCAGGGATAAGAGCCAATGGTGGTGGGGAGGGGGCTGAAATCCCACTGGAATGCTGATGGGGGATTTCTCTACCCAAACCACAAGTGGTGCTGGAGCTTGTACACAGGGAGAAGAGCCAGTGGTGGTGGAGAGTGGGTTGAAATCCTACAGGAATGCTGATGGGGGATTTCTCTTCCCAAACCACAAGTGGTGCTGGAGCTTGGACACAGGGACAAGGGGTTTGGACACAGGGATAGGGGGTGGTGGGCAGGGGGCTGAAATCCTGCTGGAATGCTGATGAGTGATTTCTCTTCCCAAACCACAAGTGGTGCTGGAGCTTGAACACAGGGATAAGAGCCAGTGGTGATATGGCTGAAATCCTGCTGGAATGCTGATGGGGGGATTTCTCTACTCAAACCGCAAGTGATGCTGGAGCCTGGACACAGGGATAAGGGATTTGGACACAGGGATAGAGGGTGATGGGCAGGGAGCTGAAATCCGGCTGGAATGCTGATGGGTATATTTCTCTTCCCAAACTACAAGTGGTGCAGGGGTTTGGCCACGGGGATAGGATGTAGTGGTGATGGGAAGGGGGCTGTGTCCTGCAAGGGCTTGGACACAGGGGTCTGATCCCAGAGGATGAGATCCCAGAGGAGACCTCACTGTGCCATGGGGCTGGGTGTCCCCAGCATGACACTCCTCTGGCCACAAGTGGCTGGTGGTGAGAGCCACCAGTAGGTGCCAGAAACCACAGGACTCATCTCAAAACAGGTTTCTCGATGTTTGGGCAGCCTCCAGGATAGATGCAAGGTGGGAGTCCTGGGACCAGGATGGTGTTGCAGCTCAGGGTTCATGTGAGGAGCTGATAAAGACGCAGAATGAAAACCAGGGATAGCAAATTTCCACTTCTTCCTGACTGATCCCAACCCACCTCAGGGCTGCTTGGAAAAGCAAAGTAAAGCCACAGCAGAGGTCAGGCAAGGGGAACAGAGGGTTCACTCAGCTCTCTATGGGGCCCAGAGTTTGGAAGAGCCAAAATGACTCACTGAGTCTCATCCCCATTCCCAGCAGCTATGGGCAGGAGGGATGCACATTTCCAAGGAAAGGCATTTTTTCCCCAGTATAATTGTCAGTAATGTCCCACAGTGGGAATCATTCACCCAAAAGCTCTTGGGGCATCAGGGATGCCCAAGTGGAGCAGGATGATGTGCATTCCGGCAGTGCATCCTGAGGGAAGCAGCCCCAGGAGAATCCTGTGTGTGGGCTCGGGGTTCTCTCTGCGAGAACCACTCACCCTCCTAAACAGCAACCCAGTTCCTCCTGCTCACAACCTTCTCATCTCCAAAGATTTAGAGCCCAGGAGTGGGAAAGCAGGGATGGGACCCCCCAGCTGGCAACAAGCTCCTTCTCTACCCTCCCAAAAAGTTCTTGCTGAGCCTCATCGGCCGAGATTGAGTCACTGAAGCGCAGTGACATCACTGGTGGTTTTTGCACCCGAGCAGCTCTGCTTCCTGTTGTGCCTGGGTGCCTATAGATATAGATGTGAGCTTTTAGCGAGCAATCCAGTGCCCTCTCCTTCCTCCCTTCCCAGCATTGCTTCTCTCAACCCTCTCCTCTCTCTTTTCCAGCGCCAGGGGCGAGGATTGGCGGCAGAGCTGGAGAGTTGAATCCCGCTGAGAGGATGAAAACATGGGGCTCAAGTTATCCTGCCTGAAAGGTAGGTTTGAGGGGGGGATTGAGGTGTCTCCTGCTCTGTGAAGGCATCTGGGGGATGGTTGTGCACGGAGAAGCTTTAGGTGTGGGTGGGATTGGTGGGATTTGGCATCTTGGTGGTGCTGAAGTCCCATGGGTGACTTGTTGCTCCTGTGTCGCCCCAGAGATGACTTCCCTTTCCTCAGCCCTATAGAAATACAAGGCTCCAGTCCTGAGCTTGTCCTCATCCTTTGCTCTGAAGAATCCATGAGATAATGACATTCCTCAAGAAATCTGGAGTTTCCTTAGAACTGGGAAAGGGCCAGCATGGATGGGATGCTCAGGGCCAGCCTGGCCCTGAGGTACCCCAGCTCCCACCCTCCAGGCTGACCCCAAGCATCCTTCCCTGCTCCACTCTCCCCAGGGATACTCCAACCCATGAGCTTTCCCCCCAGCCTTAATTTCCTTAATGGCTTTAGGCTGGGAATGGCGTCAGGGATGTCTGCACAGGGGAAAGTGGGAGCTTTTAATGCTCCTGGGCTTGCAGGACGAAGGCTGGAGATGGAATCACCCATTAGCTCTACATCCCAGTGGCTTATACTAGTCATCCTGGGGGTTGTTAGGGATGGGATTGAATGAGTATCCCTCTCCCAAATGCAGGGCTGTCTCTTCCTTGGCCTTTCCCATGTCCAAATTCTGGGAGATGCTGCCTGGAATGGGCATCTCCCAGAATTGGCAGTTGGATGCATCACCCACACGTGAGCTTTTCCCCCTTCCCATTTCAGAGTGTAGGGGATTTGGGGATCCCACAGCACAGCATGGGGTTACTGAGGAGGGGAAACTGAGGCAGACAAGGAGCCAAATCCAGGGCAGAACCCTAAAACATCCCCCTGAGCCTCCAGATCCCTCCAACAGAGCTTGGAATAAAAGACAAGACCCTCCCCATTTTCCAGCTCCCTTACATAAACCAGAGCTTTATCCTTAATTAAAAAGAGATTAAAAATATCAGTGTCTGTCCCCTCGGGGCATTTTCCTGCTTGGGAAGAGCTGGAACCTCCCTGGCTGCTGCCTGTGCCACTCAGGGCTTTTCTCCTGATTAAAAAAGCAGATTAAAATGATCTGCTCCCCCCAGGGAGGGGGTGGGAGGGCAGACAGGGTGGGATCCACCTCCGTGAAGCCCTCCAAAACCCAGGCTGCGGAGGGGATGTGCTGCTGGGGGTGGCTGTAACTTCTCTAGTGGCTCGTAAAAGGCTGCCAGAGAGGAGGGAGGAGAGGAGGGGGATGCTGCAGCTCCATGCCTGATCTCCTCCTC
>NW_008673185.1:8803-9059 GCF_000695815.1 Acanthisitta chloris
CAGTGGGAACGACCAGAATCCAACGGAATCCTCGGGGGAAAAGCGCCTCCACGTGCCCTCCATCATCGTCACACCTCCCACACCCACGGGGACCACCCTGTCCCGTGACACGCGGCGCGCGGGAGGACCCTCACCCTGCAGCCCGTGCTGAGAGGGGACAGGAGGGACACACCCCCAGCAGGATGTGTCTCTGCTCCGCTGGGATGGAGGCACAACCTCCAGGATGCGACTCTGCAGGATCCTCCCCCCTGCGAGA
>NW_008673186.1:0-358 GCF_000695815.1 Acanthisitta chloris
TGACTGATTCTATGATTCTATGATTCTCAGCGCCGCTGGCCGATACATCATCCGCCGGGGGATGCTGCGGGGCACAGGGCTGTGCCCCCGGGGCGAAATTTGCTGGAATATCTGGGGTTGGAGGAGCTTGAGGTTTTTGAAAGATGAAGTGAAAGACCACCCCGGTCGCCCCCTTCTCTCGTGAAGGCGCTCGGAGGGGTCGCTTGAGCTGCTCAGGGGCTTGGAGGAGGAGGCGCTGGGTGGTCGGAGCTGGAAGGGGAATTGCCCTTACGGCAGAAAATATCGGTGTCACGATGAAAATGCGTGTTCGTGTGCAAGCTGCAGGGGTCTGGGGCCCACAACAAGGGCAAGCAGGGCA